>NC_141029.1:28985000-29270000 GCF_052040795.2 Danio rerio | reverse complement strand
ACCATAGACACTAAGTTCACACACCCCACAGGTCATGAACCCCAGCACTTTATGGTTTTCTATAACCATTGGTGCAAACATTAATCTTTCAACACACGATCTGGCCTCAAAGTACTTCTCAGCAATAAACCTGTGTGTGTTTGAGGTGTGGAAGTGTTGAGGTCAAGACCACAGCGGCTACTTGAATTTTATGTGATTTGTACTGCAGATAAAGATGCTTGTTTGGCTTGATGATGTTGCAGTTGATTAAAAAAAAATCTAATAAAACGACTTCATAAGGACAGAGGAAAAAGGTTGACTGATCATAAATGATATCGCTGAACTTGCATATGGTTGAGTAAATGTAACTAAAAAGTATGTTTCTGTGTGTTTTTGTTTTTTAGAAGTACGCTGAACTGCAGGTGACCAAGCCCAAGGTTCGAGATGGTATGGAGCTAGTAGAACAGCCAAAGGATGATCTTTTCCCATGTTACTGCGCAAGAAAAAAGGTCTTGGCTATACTAGGCTACTAATCTAAATTTATTCATTAGAAATGGTGGTAGTGACCATGGTTTGTCATCGTTGTGCAAAAGTGTATCTCTAGGATTTGATCAAATTAAAGATTATACGCTCTAGTGAGACACTGCTATATATATTGTATTTTACAAATGACCTTTTGTATTTTTTGGACAGGGTTTGCTATTTATCAATGTTTGAAACAATTTGTGTTGTTAATGATTACCTTTTAACATCACATTTTCAGCAGAATTAAATAAAAGGTTTATTCTTAAAAGGATTGTTCCCCAAAATTCCCTTGATGCTAGATTGTTAGTATGAAGTTAAATGTCTGTGCAAAAAACTAAACATAATTTACAGCATATATTAATACCTAAAGTGTACATATTAGTCACTTAATAGTATAAAACGGTCTCTTGGAACCCCTTAAAAAGGTTACACCGTTACAGTATTTATACCTTTATTTCACATTTTTAAATATTTGATGAATAATTCATATTTTCCCAAATTTAATACAGTACTCTTGACAGAAAACATCAGCAGTTCAAACTTTAAGTATCGCCTTTGGCTGAAATTACACAATCTAATCCTGTTAGTATGAAAAAGCTGCTCCCGAGCATGTTCGAGTCTACGACTTGTTGCTAGGACAACAACAGCTGGATGAGTTTTGAAGAATGAAAATATTCTGAATTTGTGTCAAATAGTCAGTAATCGAATCCAGCTATGAAGAGCAGACCCAATGCTGTAAATGTGTACAGGAATGCTTGCTGAAAGTTTTCTCGCACAGACCAATCATTACTTAATTTCTCCTCGGTGTATCATTATAGCGACAGGTATTCATTTTGGTTTGACTTTTTTTTTTTTTTTTGACTGGTTAACAGTAAATTTTCATTTTAGGATAAACTCACTCTATACAGTTATCTTCAAAAAGAAAGAAGCAATATAACACCAAATGCCATGATGTTTTACTGGTACAGTTAATTAAGTAATTGATGGATTTACTGTGGTTTCATAAAGCACATAAGGGGGCAATACAGTTTTGACTTAGATTATTTATCAGATAACTCTGATAAAATGTTTATATGAATTCTTTATTCCTCATTTGGATAAAAGCATCTGTTAAATGAATACATGTAAATGGCTAAGTACTTCGGTACATTAGCCCTGGATCCCATCAGGCAATTTTAACAGATTTTGTTTTTGTGTAGGTCCGAGATGAGCTGTGAGAGACCACCTATTTCTGTTGCAACAGTGCCCATCTCATTGACAATGGATTTCCACCATAACAGGTTCCCAAGACTTCAGACAAGTTTTGTTTTTGTGACTGCAATGAATACTTTTTGTGTGTGTGTATTAAATCTCTCCATTTCTAAACTCTTGCTGGTCTGATTTATAGAAGCTGTAGGATTATATATTTACAGCGTATAGCATAAACAAGAACACCCCTTTTAAAAATGAACATTTGTGTTTCTCAGTAAGTCTAGACAAGGTGTGGTGCATTTGAACACCAATATGTTTTTGTTATTTTATTAAACAGTTATATTTATATAAAAAAAGAGTTTGTTCACAGATTATCATTAGGAATATAAAGATAATACTTCTAAACTCAAATGAGGTATTGCAATAAATAAATAAATAAATACATAAATAAATAAATAAATACATAAATAAATACATAAATAAATAAATATATAAATATTATTTTTAGATATTTTTTTCTGTGTTTCTCTTTATTTGTTTCTCTTTATTATAATTTTATTTAATATTTTCTATAACATTAATTTGGAGTATTGTTTTTTGAATCATCATCGTAAGTTATTACGAAAGAGCATTCGTGGTCCTCCAGGAACGTGGTTGAGAAACACTGCTGTATAAAATATTAACTTAAAAAGGAGATTTGTGAGGGTTATGCTTATTTATGCTGAGACCACTATATATAAATTGTGCCAGGGTCTATAGAAATGCTTGGGGGGGAAAAACAATTATTTTTAGTAAAATAGATACGATTGTAATTTAAAAAGTATAAATAATAAAGCAATTGAAATTTAAATCTTGTAAGGTTTAATTTTAGATTTTGATAAGATTTAACTAATACACCATTTGACTGAATAAAAATGTAAAAATCTAATTGCAAATTTTTATTTCAGAATACAGATTTTTTTTCTCACAGAATTTTGCGAGAGAAGCTTGCAATTTTTACCTTTTTTTCTTTATTCAAACTGAAATATAAACTTCTGAATTCTGAGGAGTAAAATTTCTGAGTTTTTATTCAGTTCCGGAAATGGGCTTCCATAATATAAAGAGTAAACAAATGTAATCATATTACTTAATAAAAACTAACCATTTTCCAAATAGATTAGACACATTTATAAAACTAATTTTACACAGTATAAACTTGGTATTTCTGCAAGAAACTACTTTCCTATTTCAGTGCTCAGCATATGTAAGTGCACCCTTCTCAAATCTATCTTTTAAATTCGTATTTTTAATAGGAAGCTATACAATATTATATTTGTGCATATACTTTAGATCAGTCAGTACTGAAGCCAAATCTTGAGCTTATTTAACAAAATAACTTACGATAACCATCTAAAAAAAAAGGGAAACGCCAAGAGAAGCAAAAAAGAAAAGAAAAAAAATTAGTAGAAATTTTGTAGGTTGTATATATATATATATATATATATATATATATATATATATATATATATATATATATATATATATATATATATATATATATATATATACATATATATTGCAATATTTTTGCTTGAATTAAAGTGTATTATTCAATTTCTAAATATGTTTGGTGACTAAAATATTATTTTAATAAATGTATCCATCTAGTAAATCTGTTTTGTTTAAATGCACCAAAATACATTGCCTATATTCACTGAGAAATGAAGAAAAATATTCATTTTCAAAATGGGGAGTACTCAATTATGCTGAGCACTGTATATTATTTTAGGATGGGTGTCCCATGCACATAACATCAGTGAAAGATTATTAAAATTTTTCAACCAGACGATATTGCATTTGTTTTGCTTAATGCAGTGGCGTTCATACACTTTCAGAGCCGTTCCCAAATGGCATGCACTAAATTCCAGGGGTTTCATTACCACGACGTAAAATGGGCGTGGCTCGGTCGGTGTTTGGGAAACGCCCCCTTAAAAAAAAAACAATACTGAGAGGTCACCGATCATGCGCAGTACAGGTTCTTTTTTAGCGCGGTCATTTCAAACAGGATGATTATTGATAAAGAACCTACCGCGGTGGATAACGAAGGAAAAAACAATCATACAGGTTATTTGTTTGTTGTTATAATGTTATATTTTAAAGATTTCATTAGCAAGAACAGCTGACCTCGTTTTAATCCGTTTTACTCCGTTTTACTGTCTCTGGGCTTTTGTACTTCCATTTTAAACCAAATAATAATGGTTGTGGTAAGGTTAACCGTGTTTTTGTAGTTTAAAATATGGTATTCAGTCATGTTTAAACAAATAAATACCACATTTTCTGTAATAAATCGTGGTTAATTTTTCTTTCTCGATCTTAGTTAATTAACATAACTCATATTTATTTTCTATTTTTATTTAAAGTCATCATACACAAAACACCTGGGATCAGGACAGGTATCTGATGTCAACTAATATAAAAGTGATCATACATGTAACCCCTGGGATCAGGACAGGTATCTGATGTTACTGTATATAAAAGTGATCATACATGAAACACCTGGGATCAGGACAGGTATCTGATGTTAATGTATATAATATAAAAGTGATCATACATGAAACACCTGGGATCAGGACAGGTATCTGATGTTAACTAATATAAAAGTGATCATACATGAAACCCCTGAGATCAGGACAGGTATCTGATGTTACTGTATATAAAAGTGATCATACATGAAACCCCTGGGATCAGGACAGGTATCTGATGTTACTGTATATAAAAGTGATCATACATGAAACCCCTGGGATCAGGACAGGTATCTGATGTTAATGTATATAATATAAAAGTGATCATACATGAAACCCCTGAGATCAGGACAGGTATCTGATGTTACTGTATATAAAAGTGATCATACATGAAACACCTGGGATCAGGACAGGTATCTGATGTTAATGTATATAATATAAAAGTGATCATACATGAAACACCTGGGATCAGGACAGGTATCTGATGTTAACTAATATAAAAGTGATCATACATGAAACCCCTGAGATCAGGACAGGTATCTGATGTTACTGTATATAAAAGTGATCATACATGAAACCCCTGGGATCAGGACAGGTATCTGATGTTAATGTATATAATATAAAAGTGATCATACATGAAACCCCTGAGATCAGGACAGGTATCTGATGTTACTGTATATAAAAGTGATCATACATGAAACACCTGGGATCAGGACAGGTATCTGATGTTACTGTATATAAAAGTGATCATACATGAAACACCTGGGATCAGGACAGGTATCTGATGTTACTGTATATAAAAGTGATCATACATGAAACACCTGGGATCAGGACAGGTATCTCATGTTAATGTATATAATATAAAAGTGATCATACATGAAACCCCTGAGATCAGGACAGGTATCTGATGTTACTGTATATAAAAGTGATCATACATGAAACACCTGGGATCAGGACAGGTATCTGATGTTACTGTATATAAAAGTGATCATACATGAAACACCTGGGATCAGGACAGGTATCTGATGTTACTGTATATAAAAGTGATCATACATGAAACACCTGGGATCAGGACAGGTATCTCATGTTAATGTATATAATATAAAAGTGATCATACATGAAACACCTGGGATCAGGACAGGTATCTGATGTTAATGTATATAATATAAAAGTGATCATACATGAAACCCCTGAGATCAGGACAGGTATCTGATTTTACTGTATATAATATAAAAGTGATCATACATGAAACACCTGGGATCAGGTCAGGTATCTGATGTTAACTAATATAAAAGTAATTATACATGAAACCCCTGGCATCAGGACAGGTATCTGATGCTACTGTATATGATATATAAAGTATTTGACACAAAAGCCGTAGGATCGGGACTGGTATCTTATAACAGTATTAATGTAATCTGAGAGGTATCTTAAGTTAATTTGTTTAATATAACATACACTGACTTCACATGAAACACCTGCGATCAGGACAGCTATTTAGTACTGCATATAAAAGGCATTTGACACGAAACCCCTGCGAATACGTACAGGTATCTGAATCAAACGGCTGTTTTCACAATCTGCGCATGATCCGTGACCTATGCAAATTCACAGATAGGCCACGCCCACTCGATGACGTAGTAGCGGTTACGCTGTACTGAAACCCCTGGAAATAAGTGCCTGCCGTTTCCAAATGTGAGTCTTTTTTTCACTCCATTACGTGAGGTGGCGCTCTTAACTTTATTCATATGAACGTCTAAAAATGTGTCCACGTGCGAAAAACTTCCACCCGGGTGTTTCAGATCTCCGTGCGTCAACCACCCTAGCATTTACACCTGAATGGAGTTTTCAGAGGTATTCTCTCAACAAAAACACGATGCAACACTTAAAGCACTGTGCACTTTTTCTCTAAACGAAAAAAAAAGCAGGAATGGTTGCTGCATAATGTTGCGTGTGCCTTAATGTCAGTTTTCTCCTATTTGTAAGAGGCGCGATTAAGGCAATAATGTTTAATTTGACAGGAGAAGGTGAGAATCCCGTTCGAGCAGAAAGAGCTGGATGGCTTGTTCTCGGTACCCGATGACGTCACGACGGGCATTCCAGCTGTGGTGTTGACGCACGGCGCTGGTGGAGACATGCGCATTAAACAGCTGGAGAGCCTCGCGCGCGCTCTCGCCTGCGCGGGTATACTGTGCCTGCGCTTCACCTGCAAGGCGATAAACTTTGTGTACAGAGTCAGAGCTTACAGCGCCGTTGTAGTAAGCTTCATTCTAAGCATCATAAAGTAAGCACAACGAATGTTTATGTTGTAACTGCATTTCATTATTAGTGTGTTTTTTTATATATGTAACATCCAGGATTATTTAAAGGCCCATGAGAGATTTGCACCAAGCAGCGTTTTCCTGGGAGGTTAGTCTCCGACTTTTTTAAATCAAAAGTACAAGTTTGTATCTTGTGTGATAAATTTGCCAGTTTGTAGCCTATTATGAGTAGCACAATGTCAGATTTGCTAGGCATATTGTTTAATTGTAAGACATAGTTCTAATAAAAAGGGCAGCATCGTAAGATGCAAATAATTTTAAAAATCATAATTGCAAGATATGAACTTAAATTTATGAAGTTATAAACTCAACATTCTGACTTATACTTCTAAATAGGCAACATTTTCCCATAAAACTAAGTTTATATAGGCTATCGGATTTCTCGGATAAAAAGCAACATAAGTCAGAATTACAAGATATAAATGTACAATTCTGAGGGGAAAAAAGACAAAGTACAAGATATAAATTTGGAATTATAAACCCTGATTGTACTTTTTCTGTACATTGGAAGTTTACATCTTGCAATTGCGATGTTTTTGTCAAAATAATGACTTTTAGAAATTTAGCATGTCTTGCAATTTTGACTATTTTCTAACTTTAAGATGATAACTCCACTTCTGCTTATATGGCTCATGATTGTTTTCACTTATAAAACCTGTACACTAATAATATAACTCAGAATCACCAGAAAACTGTGCAATTTAAATTTCTTTTTTTTTTTTTTGTAGAATCAGGCTTCATCATTTGTTTATTTGAATAACAAGCAGCATTTTATTTTTAAAAGAGGATCTGAAACATTTGCAGATGCTTTTAATTTATAGAAGTCTCAGTTCTCTAAAGTGCATCTATGTGCATCTAAAGGTTCTTTGTTCTCCCCCATATAATATTCATAGTGTACAGTATTAAATTTTATTGTTAAATCTTTCTCTCATTTTTCTGTTCTTTTACATTATTATTATTATTATTATTATTATTATTATTACATTCTCCTTTTTAAACACTTTTAAAACCTTTTTTATTTTTGTAACTCATTCAATCTGATAACATTTGTAACTGTCTTTATTATTTCTGGAAGTTAACTACTGATTGTCTTTTTATTAAATTTTTTGCAATAAATTAATATTTTAAGTGAAAAAAAAAAGATTATTTTGTTCCAATTTCACATGACCACATTAGTTTACATACTTCCTGCTTGCACATTCAAAAGATGCAAGAGGTGGAATTTTGTTTTTGACCAGCAATTTTAACAGTTGTTAACAAACAATTGACATCAACTGAACTGTAAAATGGGTTAAATGTGTCTGCATGTTTGTTTGCAGGGCGCTCTATGGGTGCTCGTACAGCAGTGGCTGTGTGTAATCAGATGTGTGCCGTGCAGAAGGATGCAGTCCAGGGTGTGCTGTGTTTATCATTCCCACTCAATCTACCAGGAAAACCACAAACTTACATTGAGCGAAGTAAAGGCCTTCTTGAGCTGTCTGGAACTCCTGTGCTTTTAATATCCGGCACGGCAGATAACATGTGTGAACAGGTGAACACAAATGAGCAGTTCTCAATCCATGTGTTTTTTCCTCAGTGGTCACCAGCACTGTTTCTTTTTCCTACATTTTTAACAAAATATTTTTGACAAATTTTATCAGGGTATCTGTGGGGTCTTAAAAAGTCTTAAAAAGGTAGGCATTAAAAAGTATTAAATCTACTCAAACATTGTGTTGTAGGTCTTTTAAATGTGTTTTTTTAAACAGGTCTTAATTATCCTATGTCCATGTAAAGCTAAACCCAATCCAACACCCATCCAATAAATATATTTTTAAAAGTTTTAAGAAACATTTATTTATTAACTCTATTTACTTATTAATATGGTTTAATAATCTTTTTTACAATAACACTGGTTTTTAATGTTTTTTAACGTTTTAACTTAACTAGTAAAAAAAATCTTTAGTGTTTAGCATTGTCGATGTCTGAAATTTCGTTCATTATGGTCTTAAAAAGTTTTAAATTTGACTTTATGAAACCTGTAGAAACCCTGTTCTATAGTGAACTACATTACTTTGCAGTTTTTCTACAGGTTTTAATTTTTTATTTTATTTTTTAATGAAAGGGGTTGTCATAAATGCATTAATGTAGTAATAATAAAAGCCATGTTGCTTTACAGAAAATCTTACAAAATATTGTGGACACCATGAAAAGCCCCTCCGTCGTTCACTGGATCAAGGATGCAAACCATGGACTTACAGTTCGTGGCAGAACAGAAGAATCTGTGCTGGAGGAAGTCAATCCACTGATTATTGAATGGGTATTAAAACACACATGAATTGTGTTTATAAATAGATGATCCATTTCTGGATGTATTTTTAAAATAATAATAAAGATTATAATGCTTTAAACAAATATATTGTTTGTTTGTTAATTTAATTTTTCTAACATAGTTAATTGTGGTTATAATCATTATACACATTTTATTTGCATTGGGAAATTATATAAAAGCCAAAACAGTATAATACTGTTTTGTATTGTATTATATTATAGTGTAAATTTAATATAATAATACAGAAACTTTAAGACTTGTATGCAATTTATTCTCAAATAAATGTGTCTTTAGGTATAAGAACTGGTTAAGAGAACATTACAAATAAAGAACAAAGCTTTTATTTTCAAAGTCATCTTTTTAACTATTTAAGAATGAATATAAATTTTATTTCCATATTTTAGGATTTGAGAATGGAATTCTTCAGCTAATAAGTCATTGGATTTGTTTATTTAGATGATTTAAGAATGTATAACTCTTCATAAATGCATGTTTTAGAGAACAGTTGTTCATTTACTTATTACCTTAAACAAAAAACATATAATAAGCTTGCAATAATGCACTTTGGAAAAGTCTTCTTCAACATTTTTAAGCAAATGGACAGGGCAAAATGCGCAAAAGATTTTTTTTTTTTTGTTCAATGCAAGAAAGAACGTTTACAAGAATTATTGTTAATTAAACTTAACAAGTTTAAGTGATTTACACCAAGAAAGAGTTTTACAAGCAATATAATTGCTAGAATAATTAAAGGAGTTAACATATAAATATAAAAGTCCTTTCTGAAAATAAAAAAGTTTTAAATTTGCTATAAGAAGGATCTAAGTTCAGAGAGTAAACGAAGAATAATTTTTTTGGGGAAATAAAAACGTTTGGAAACAAGATTTTTTAATGAAATTGGAAAAGTCAACTCAAAACACTTTATATACACTCTCAAAATAAATGATTTAGTGATTTGAAGTTTACTCGTATTGAGAACAAATTGAGCATTTAGGGGAAATATTCTTATTGAATTTAGCTAGTTTGGTATTTATATGGTAGCAATTAAGAATGACTTGGATTGAGACTTCGACAGCTTTATTAGATATATTTTTTCCCCCCGAAGAAGCCAAAACTGTTTCCAAACTATATCGCCATCTATTATTTCAAAAGCGCAAAATAATGTTGTTGTTTTTTTTTTTATAAACTTAAAGAAACTGTATAATACAATTTAGAATACAGTAAAAGATAACAGTTCTTTAACACAATAATCACATTACATACACAAGATAAAGAGCAAAACCAAAACACATTACATAAAAAATAATAATAAAAAACGTAAAAAGTTAAAAGACAGCGCAATAAAAAAGAGATAAATATTCAAGTAGCATGATCACATCATATTTGCTCAAGTAAGAAGCACTTTTCTTATTTTCAGTTAATCTAAGAGATTTAAATAAATGTTCTATTTCACACAGGAAGTCTATAAAGATTGGATTTTTTTAAGGAACCTCTGTTTGTGAAAGTAAAATTTCCCAGCAAGAATAAGAAAGTTCACAGTGGCTTCTAACGACTTGTTTTGGTAAGCGCACAAGAATGGTGTGCTTGTACCTTTATGCACTATGACGTATTCGCACACACAAGCATATGATTGGCTGGTTTTATCTCCCCGGCAGTCAGCTGTAAACATGGCGCAGGAGTGCTGGAATAAAATAAACATTCCGTTTCCAAGTGCTGTTTCTTCGACTCGAATCCCATTTACGGATTCAATAGGTATGTTTCGATGTTTTAAAGCATCGGTATTACAACATTTTTTATAAAATAGAAACCACACACACATCGCTCAAATAAATTCACAGAGCAGAGTGTTTTAGCGCTTGACGAGAACACGTGGATCCGCAAGATTCACGTGAAACACTTTTAATAAAACATTTAACTCATGACATTTAGATAGTTGCTTCGATCAGCAAAATATATATTTACTATTGTTAGTTCAGGCTGTTGTTTTGTTTTATATAAACAATTTCTTGGTACGATAGATAACAATGTTACATTCTGTAATGCATCTGCACCAGTTTATCATGTTTATCATGTGGTTAAAAAAAGGTCAAGCAGTTGATTGATTTACATTAAGCATTTCAAATATTTTTTTGTCATTACACGTTTTCTAATATTTTCTGTGACCCTGAACCACAAGATCAGAAAAATATGGGTCAATTTTTAATGAAGCTCATCATTTGAAAAAAATTAACTAAAAGTTTCCCAGTGCTTTGTTTGGATCGGACAATATTTGTCAGACATTTAACTATGAAAAAAAATCTAAATATTAAGAAATTGACTTTTAAAGTTGCCCAGATTTCATCCTTACCAATGCATTTTAATAAAATATATAATACACCCAACATGTAAATTATACAAAATGGTTAGTAATTAAACTAAAAATAAATAATTGTATCCATTTTAATACACAGATGTTATGTATTAATATGTGCTCTGGATATTTTCTTTTTGTTTGACTTAAAAAATAAATTTATGCATTTTAATACTCAAACATTTTGCATTAATCTGTAATCTGAACTGTTTTTGATATTTTCCTTCCGTTAGACAAAAATAAAGAATATTTACAGGTGCAGGAAATAAATGCTGTTGCTGTGTGTATATGTGTTTGTTTTTGCCTGAAGTGTCTCGTTCTAACTTATTTTAAGTGCCTTATTATATGTGTTACATGTATAATACATGTGCAGTCAGACGCTTTTCTTTTCTGTCTAGATCTCTTGATTGATTGCCTGCTGGCTGACTGTGAGAAAGTGTTGACCCTGTTATGTAGTGAAGTTCTTCAGACAGAAATCCGTGTGCTGTACGAACTGCTTTACATTTTGAACAATGGCTTCAGACAACACAAGCCATTCCGTGCATTAAAGCAGGTGAGAGCCAGTCCTGTAATACACACACACACAGGTCAAAAACTAAATTTCACATTTTTGGTATCCTAATCTAGTTAACCATTTGCAGATTGGATTTTATATAGAAAGAAAAATAAATTAAAAATAAAAGTAGTGTCTATTGTAATAACTTGTTAAAATATTAAAATATGGGTGAAATAATGTTTCATTGTGTTTGTGTGCAAACATTTAACAATTCTTATTTTGACCTCTACCTCTTTAAAAATGTTTAATTAATTAAAAAAACATTTTGCTGACAAATGTGTAAAAAGTTTGAAGGTTGTATCTTGGGACTGCACTGTTGTCCTTAAAGTATTTTAATTTTAATATCAATGATTATTGCTTTAGTCATGAATGACAAGATGTTCTGGTAAATTATACTATTGTTACATTAAATATTTCAGGTGATCTGTTCTGCATATCATGATAATAGTGTAGTTATTTATATTTCACAGATGAACAGACGCAATTCATTCATTCAATCATTTTCTTGTCGGCTTAGTCCCTTTATTAATCCGGGGTCGCCACAGCGGAATGATCCGCCAACTTATCCAGCAAGTTTTTACACAGCGGATGCCCTTCCAGCCGCAACCCATCTCTGGGAAACATTCACAAACACACACACACACACACACACACTCATACTTTACGGACAATTTAGCCTACCCAATTCACCTGTACCGCATGTCTTTGGACTGTGGCGGAAACCGGAGCACCCGGAGGAAACCTACGCGAACGCAGGGAGAACATGCAAACTCCACACAGAAACGCCAACTGAGCCGAGGCTTGAACCAGCGACCTTCTTGCTTTGAGGCGACAGCACTACCTACTGCGCCACTGCTTTGCCCAGACGCAGTTTAATGTATGAAAAAAATGTAGCCACATTGTGATGCTTACAACCCTGCTTGCCTTTTTACTCATAGTTACAGATGTTACAAATAATACTGCATCATTTTTTCTTGTTCATGATAAAATACTTATCAGATTTACATGATCTGCAGGTTGAGCAATGTGTAAACCGTTTAAAAGAGATGAAGTTACAAGCAGCGGTGGAAGATCTGAAGGAAGTGTGTCCAAACAAATTTCAGAGGTAAGGTCAAAGTAATGACACAATAGCCGTGTTTCCACTATCTCACCTAAAGCGAGCCAAGGCCAGTCACGTTTTCACTGTCACTTCCGGAGCCTGATCAGGCCAAAGCGGGGCTTTCTCTGGGCCAGCGTCTGGCCTTTTTCAGCCGAATAACTTGGGCCAAAGTGGACCAGCTAGGGCTTTGGGGCGGACTTAGCCCGAGTCTGTTAAAGATGGCATGCCGTCACTACACTAGATTTTCGATGGCACTCAACACGAGTACATGCGGCAAACAAATTAAATAAATAAATAAGGGAAAGAAAACATATAATGAAATTTTAAATGTAGAGCTTTATTAATGAATAGCTGTTGAGCAAATTGAAATATAGGCTATATTTTATTACTTGCTCTTATGTGCAGAAACACTTAACACTTTCTATTACTTAATATAAGCGAATAATATGCAACATCCTTAAATAAAGGGGAATCATCTATTAAGTGTCACATAGCCTAGGGAATAATTTATATGTTTTCCATCTCTCTGGAGCATTTGGGCTGAATGTTTGATGACGTCTATCAAAACAAGAATGTTATAAAATACATTTCATATCAAGTTATTACCGGGGAATTTCTTTGGTTTTATATTATGGATGGGTGCGCTCACTGCGCTCTGTCCCTTTGTTAGTGGCGAGACCATTCGATGCATGATGCCAAGTCGGTCGGCGAGTAAAAAAAAATACAGCTAATGAATAAAAATACACAGGCCTGTGCGTATAATGTAATGCTGTACAGTGATGTGTCATTTGTTTGTTTCGGTTGTTTTCATTTTAATGGTTTCGTGATGATGCGATGGTGTGCTTTATCTGCCTGATTCCCGCTAAAATGGGCAGGTTGTGTGACGTTTGATTTGGGGGACATTCTGGGGTGGGGTTTGCGTGATGCGCTACAAGCTACTAGCCCGACGATGGGAACGTGACATGATTTCGGCCTCACTACTCAACCTCCTGGGCGATTGGCCCAGCCCGGCCTGATAAAAGCCTTGGTTCGCACTGGCCCGACAGTGGAAATGCGGCTATTATTCCAGTTCCTGCTTGTGAAAATGACATGGGGATCATGCATATTTTTACACATAGGGAAGCCGGAGCCGAGGCTGGGGAGTGTGATGTTCCCAGTCAGCCCATGTTGGAGTGGCTCGGCCTCAAGCTGCTTGGAGCCTCCAGTCTTTTAGCCCGAACGCTGGAACGATGCACCAAAGCTTTCTTGTATCCTAAATGTCCACATGCAAAATAAAAGTGTTGTGTTAGAGGAAGTAACTGTATATGACTGTGATCCTTTACACCTCAGTTAGATTAACACGACAGCATCTGCGTCTGGGCGAGTTCATTGTGCTGAATGTAGTGATAACCAGCATGCTCAGTCGTCTCTGGTGAGTTCATAATTCATCACTTCACTGCTGAATTCCCACATTTGCGAAAGTTAAACCTGCTTAATGCTGCATTGACACTAGTGCCTTTTCATTATAAAATGGTGCCTAGTCATATGTTTTTACTTGTTTACCTGTACTTGTTTTATCAGCTTAAACCCTGGGACACACCAATCTGATGGTTGACCATTGGGATGGTCTACCGTCAGGCTAGCTTGCTTGCTGGGTTCCACACGTTGCTTCGTTTTGGGTTAACTTCAGAATGATTTGGCCCAATTCAGTATGTAGAATCTGCTATAAAAACGATATCTGTTGGTGGTTCTGCTATAAAAACGATAATGAGAACAAAAACTGAAGTGTCAAATCTAAGCAACAATTCATGTCAAAGAGGGAGCACAAAGAAGTCTGCTGTAGTTTAATTGCAGTTCTCAAATATTTGCAAACAATTTGGATTATTAGATTATCAGACATTTGCATTAGCAAATCTCTCCCTGGTGAGTTACAAGCAGGGTTGGATAAGTTACTTTAAAAAAAGTAATGTATTACAAATTAATGATTACTATTGGAAAATTGTAATCTAATTACATTACTAATTACTTAATGTAATAAGTAATCAGACTACTAATTACTTTTCTTTGAAGGTACTCTTAAAACCTAAAATATACCTATAAAAAACAAAATAAACTGCAGCTCTTAAATTAATTTAATATTGCTTAACACTGAAATGACACTGAAAAATATCACAAGGGGTTGATCACAGCAGCTTGGCATATTCAAAAGACTTAGATAGTTTGCTCAAAATGTAAAATTTTCTCATCATTCTCTTGTTTCAAATCTGTTTACCTTTTTTTACCTCAATAAAAGACATTTAAAATCAAACTGGATACCTGTAACCATTAACTTCTATAGTGTGCAAAAGTACTGCAGTTTTTGGGTGTTTTGTGTTTGTCTGAGGTAATTAGTCTATCGAATTGTGTATATTCCATACAAAAACATGAAGCTGATTGGTCAGTTCTTGTCACATTACTCGTGGTTTTCAACTGAGTGCAACTGGAATATACGAGTGCGCCCAATATGTGCGTGCAAGCTGTGCACCTCCATTGTTAATAATGAACTTGCGCACAGAAAAGGTGCAATATGTGAACGGCCCCATAAGCAGCTACGCCTGTCTTCACATTCAGAAGATACATTCACTCCCAATTCTGCACAGAAAGCCAATTTAGCCTGTTTAGGCTGAGTTAGATCATTGTGTGTTTAGGTGCCGGTGTCCTCCTGGGTGACAAGTATTGTCTTAGAACGCTTAAACAAGTTGCTAGTTGAGTTGAAAGCAGTTAAAGGATGTTTAGAGACTAAATTTCACAGCTATATTCAGTAACACTTCGTTTTGATGGTCCCTATTGCACATTTTGCAACTGCATGCCAATTACATCTAATTAGATTGTTAGTATTAGTAGACTGTGTGCTTAATATCTGCTGATACTGCTCCTTTGCAAGTACATTACACTTACACTATCCCTAACCCCAACCTAACAGTCTACTTATAATCTAATGAGAATTAGTTGGCATGTAGATGCAATGTAACTTAAATTCAACAAAATGTGTTAAAGGGACCATCAAAATAAAGTGTTTTTATGCTCAGTTAAATCAAAGTAATGTCTGTATTTCCACTTGAAGACGCAGGCATTTCAGCACATGTTTTGCAGCAATTTAAAAGTGCATGCTTATTAACTGATTTTGCAGCAGAAAACATGATTTTAAAGAAGCATTTTTTCTTCTAAAAACTATATTTGTAATGCAATTACATTGAATTTAGTAATGTAATCAAATTACACTCATTTAAAATGTAATTCATTACATTACTACATTCCACAAAAAATAGAATACAACAACTCTGGTGACAAGTATTGAGAAAATGTATGTGTGCAGCACTAGGTTCTGGTTTCTCTTTGTAGAATGAGAAAATAAACGACTGCCCCATGAAGGTGGGTAAAGATAAATTTCAGCTTGTGTAAGGATCAAGAGCTTGAGGAATTAGGGAATGATAAACAATAGTCCAGAAGACCAGTCAGCGTGCGATTGTGAATAGTTGTGCCCCTGTTTTTAATAGTTTGCTTCAGTCCATCCAAACCAGGCATGACCAACCCTGTTCCTGGCGATCGACCTTCCTGCAGATTTCAGTTGCAACCCATATCAAACACAACTGCCTGTAATTATCAAGTGCTGTTCAGGTCCTAATTAATTAGTTCAGGTGTGTTTGATCAGGGTTGGAGCTGAACTTTGCAGGAAGGTCGATCTCCAGGTACAGGGTTGAGCACCACTGATCTAAACTATATATAAAACCAGGAGAATTAAAAAAATTTAAGCTATTAAAATATTTGTGTAACATATAAATCTGAAATGTGATGAATGTGTATATATTTCCATAGGGTTTTTTTCAGAGGTATTCTGCGAGCCCTCATCCCCATGTACAGAAGAAACTGTGAACTGCTCCAGAAGGTGTCTCAGTCTCAGCCCATGGCCTATCTGACTGACTTCACTCTACCTGAGGACCTGAAAGACTTCCTGTGCCTCACATACCCTGATCTAAAGATTGAAGAAGTTACCAAAGACCTCTTAAAGGGCACAAGAGGAAAAAGAAAGTCCAAATTTTCTCTCCTTTCCAAGTTGTTTGGGGAGACCGAGCAACAAGAAGAGATTGGAGAAGGGGAGAGAGATCTGATGCCAATATTAAGCGCTGGACATTATGAAGTTTCTAGCCTGGACCTCGGAGCAGCAGTTTCACAACGACGGACCGATTACTCAGGTTTCTAGACTTTTATCTTTGTATTTCATATCACTATTCTGTTGCATACATAAAGTAGATAATATTAAACCACATATCTGTTTGCTGTAATTCTCCAGATGTGTCACCCTATGGACTGGACATAAAGGCTATGCTTCAGGAGTCTTCCAAAACCACCAAACAGGTAAATAGTTTGAATTTGTAGGTTGTTAGTGATCAGGTGTCTTATGTTAGCATTTGGCAAAAAGAAAAACTGAAGAACATTTATATATATATATATATATATATATATATATATATATATATATATATATATATATATATATATATATTTTATATATATATATATATTTTTTTTATATATATATATATATATATATATATATATATATATATATATATATATATATATATATATATATATATATGTAAAAAAATTTTTATATATATATATATATTTGATAATTAGGTCATTTTGCAAGATACTATTATTCAGCTTAGTGTGACTAAAAAGGCTTAACAAAAATAACTAGGCAGGTCATTGGATAACAGTAGTTTGTTTTGTAGCCTTGTTTTGTAGGGCTTGTAATATTTAAAATATAGCTGTTTTTAGCACCGAAACTAGGAGCGAAACTAAACTAATATATATATATATATATATATATATATATATATATATATATATATATATATATATATATATATATATATATATTTATTTTTATTTTTTTTTTTTCAGAAAAAATATAATGAGTAGTACTGTCAAATAATTCATTTTTTTGTTAAATATCACTCAGGAAATATTAGAAAAAGAAAAGAAAATTCACAAAACTAAATTAACTTATTAATAACTTATGACTTTTATATATAATAAAAATATGATAAATAAACATCATAATTAATAATTGTCTTCAACTGTATATATAATCTTCATATTGTCTTTCCAAAGAAATCTTTGGAGCAACAGATGAAATTGGACAGCTCCAGTAAAGCATCATTGTGTCAGAAGAGGACGTTTTTGAAGTCACTGAAGAAGACGTCTTCTTTTAGAAACATGGCAGCCCTATTAAAGGAACTGATGAACTGGTGCCGGAGCTGCAAGTTTTATCAAGAGCACAAACGCCTGGCCTTCCTGAGCCTGAAGTGTGGGAGAATGGAAAGTCTGGAAGCTGAAGGTGTCAGGTAAACAAATATGTGACGATTCAAACAGGTAGAAATGTTAAACGAATCATGATACATTTTTTGAACAGAGGGGGCTCTGTTTACAGGCGCGAACTAGCTTTACCTGCACATGAATGAGGTGGGGCAGAAGAGTTAAATGACAGTGGTGAAGTGCGCCAGGCAAAATGTGTGCAAATTCTGCAAAAAGATGTTTACTTACACTAACGGAACAATGAATATTATGGACATAAACCATCAGCGCTGTGAATAACTGATCACTGATGTCATTATGCAAAAAACTGTTAATAAGCCAAACCATGTGGACCTGGGGCCTCATGTACGAAGACTTGCGTTGAAGTCGTACTAAAACATTGCGTACGCACAAAGCTGTAAATGTACGTACGCAGTGTTTCATACATCTAAATTTTTTACTGCGTTTGCACATTTAAAGCTTTGTGCGTACGCAATATTCTCTTTATACATCCGAATGAACGTGAAACTGAGCGCAACATGCATGAGCGCAAAACCCCTCCCTGCCTCCTCCCCATATGAATATGCTAATGACTATACTTTGGCAAAACCCAACGAAAAAGCAATGTCAAAAGCAAGCAAAAAGAGAAATTTTGAACAGAATGTGAATTGGAGGTGCTGCTTTCGGAGGTAGACCAGAGAGAAACTGTGTTATTTGCAAGTTTGTTCTCCGGAATTTAGTAACAAAAGAAAAAATAAAGTGTGAGAGTTTAGCTGATGCGGTTAACACAGTTGGGTCTGAACATCACACTAAATGGATTAAAAAAGAAATAGTGCGATGTAAAGGTGTAAAATTTTGTAGTCGCTTTAACATCGTGAGTGGCGTAGCTCGTAACACGCATGTCAACATGTTTTGACCATAAACACGGTTCGAATCCGGCGTCTGGTGAACTCATTCTTTTTTTTTTCCCCTCACTACATTAGATTTTGCCTATACTTTCATCACGAGGAAGACAAGTATGAATCATTAATAAGTCTGTGCATCTTATTTTATTTGCACATTTATTTAATGGAAATTCTTCTGATTCACGTATACAAATTCATCCTCAGATGGTGCCTTTATAGCAACGTGTGTGCAGTAGATTGCTCTGATTACATTGGGAAAAATGGCTGCAAATTGCGCTTTAATGTTTGGCTGATCAACTGCATGGTATGGAAACCTTTTATACCTGCTAGACATGCGGATGAACCCGTCTCATACAGCTGACATTGCACGGTTCAAAGACACTTTGTGGAGGGCAATTTAACACAACTGCCTCTAGGAGTCACCAATGGAAATGAAACAGACACACACAAGAAATGTGCGAACGCCAGGCATGAAGTTGGCGTGGATCTGCACACATTCCCACGTTCATTTCATCGTAAGTAAATCCAAACGTGAGCGTGAAATCTGGCGTACGCAAAGTTTTTGTGCGTTTGCAGCGTTGATACTTGAGGCCCCAGATGATTTGCAGCTCTGCCTGTTATGACGAGTGCTACAGAGATCACACTTTCGCAATGAAAACACTCATGCTGATGTGAAGACGTTTTTCAGACAGAAAGAGAAAGTTGTTCTTTAAAAGGAGCAGGTATTAAATTATTTTTACCCTCCTTTTCAATTTAGTCTATGCATATTTTAATAGTTTGCCCATTATTGTGGAATATTTAATATTCTTTAGTGTACTTTTAAGTGTATCACACTGATACTTTTGCTAATTAATTATTCAAGTAATGTTAATTATTCACCTTCATAATCATATTAAACTTCTGTTTCTATACTACTATATAATTAATCATTTTATAATCAGTATTTTATGCCAGTGGCCAGACCCCTGCATCAGAGGACCCATTAGCCTGTACACTCTGCTCTCTGGTTTAGGAAAGGCTTTCCTCTTCACACCAGCCATCTCAGTCCCCAGTGAAAGAGTTTTTTGTCAGCAGGGGACATTGTAAATGTGTAAAAATATCAGCTTCTATCAGAAGACATAGATATGCTGATATTTATTTTTTTTAAATGTCAGATCCCTCCACAGTCACAGTTTTAGTTTGTTTATATTAATGAGTCTTCTTTAGTTTGTATTATTCCTTTTTTGTTTGTTTGATTTAAAATAGCAAGTGATGGCAGAAAATATATTATTTTGCAAAAAAATGTGTAGCATTTAAGAAAAAAATGAAAATTTGTTTCAAATAATTTTATTAAAAAATCATGACTAAATTATGAGGTTAGTGTCGTGAATCATATCAAATTGTAATTCTTAAACACATACATTTTTCAGCAGTTACTGTTATTTAAAAAATGTTGTTTGCTTTTTAACTTAGGGTGGAGAAAAGATTGAAGACGTTTAAGATAAAAGTTCAAAAGGCGTTGACTCTTCAACAAACTTTTCCACCGAAACATTCCTGTTCCTTGCCTGCGCTTTTGAGAACTCGATGGCAGAACAAATTCTTCATGAGACACTTCAGAACTCTCAGGCGCAGGTCAGCAGTGTCCAGGAAGTCCTCTGGAACCGTAAAAGGATCATTAAATCAAAGGAGGAAATGCAGGCCACTACTACAATCCTCAAATGAAGTGGAGTCAGGACAAAATGTGACAGTTTCAGTTGAGAAAGAAAAAATGGACTCGCAGACTTCGTTGCAGGAACCTAATATTCCGAAAGATGATATTGATGATATTTTTGAATCCTTTGGATTTTAAGTTTTTCACAGTGATCATGTGGACAATTTTTGTAGCCGCATTCAGAAACCCTCCAGCCAAAAAATACTATTAAATAAAAATTCCGTTCAACATTGTCTGTGATCTGATTGTAGTGTTTCATACTGTAGTTTTTCTGCTTGCATTTCTACAGAAACAATTGACATGGTTTGATTCTCAAACATTTTGCTGCACAAATTGTGACAATCCAAAGAAACAAACTGTAAAGTGATCCAATAGTTATGCTGTAATAATGTATACATAAAGTACATTAAATAAACACTTATGTATAACTGGGATACCCAAAACGCATATCTTTATATACAGTAAGTAAATGTTGGATAATTTTGGTAAAAGGTGTGTGTACAGTACACCTCCCAGATGTGGCATTTAGTAATAGCAAATGACTTTGAAATTGTGTGCAGCTGACAGCAAAGCACATAGGGTCATATAGGACTGCACAATATTGGAAAAATCTGACATTGCAATATTTTGTTTTGCTGCGATATATATTACAATATGATTGTAGAAATAATTCACCAGATGATTTGAATAGATGTATAAATATAGTGCTTAGCATATATAAGTACACCCCTTACAAATTTATCTTTTAAGTTCATATTTTTAATAGGAAGCTATACAATATTATATTTGTAAATATACATTAGATTAGTCAGTACTAAAGCCAAATCTAGAGCTTATCTAACAAAATAACTTGCAATAATGGTCCAAAAACTAGTACACCCAAATTTATGTTATAGAAAAATATAAAAGACTAATTTAAACGAGAAAAAAAAAATCAAGAGAAGCAAAAAATGTTGTATGTTGTAATTTATTATTGCAATATTTTGCTTGAATTTAATTGTATTATTTTTCAATTTCTAAATATGTTTGGTGACTAAAATATATTTTGAATAAATATATGTTTAATAAATCTGTTTTATTTAAATCCACCAAAATACACTGTCTACATTCACTGAGAAATGGATACGAATAATCATTTTTAAAATAGGATGTACTCAATTATTGTGTGTGTGTGTGTGTGTGTGTGTGTGTGTGTGTGTGTGTGTGTGTGTGTGTGTGTGTGTGTGTGTGTGTGTGTGTGTGTTTGTGTGTGTGTGTGTGTGAGTGAGAGAAAAACAAATTATTACCACTTGTAAAAATAAGCCTGTGCATTTACAGATTTAACAAATGTCTTTAACAAATTTATATAAGCTGTAATTTATTTAATTATAAAAGTCACACCACAACACTGTTTTGAAATTCAAATATGTAAATATAAATAAACACAGCAGTTTATATATATATACATATAAAATACAGCATTTTAATGTATGACAATACTAATCTTTTTTTTGTCATCTGTGATGTAATGTCATGCTAACACGTACAGGTTTATTTACATATTTTGAACATGTAAATACTTTGCAATTTAAAATGAGCACATTTCTGTTCAATAGCCCTTATGAATGATAAATCAACACATTTAAAGTTTCCTGTCATGTTCTCCTATATGGCCAAAATCACTATTGTGGGGATTTGAACAGAGGGTGTTTACAATAAAAATATTTATGAGAAAGCTCAGCGATAGTTCACTGATGAATTTGCACATTTTGTCTTTATGCGTTTTTGCATTATGCCTTCATGCGTTATAGCAATGTTAAAACTTGATTTTCTCCACAGGGAATTTAATAAGCAAGTTAAAACAAAATAAAAGTGAAAACTTTATCAACGGTTTAGAAACAATCTAAGATTTTCATCAAAAAAGAGAATTCAGCAGTTGCATCACATTTTAGTTTATTTGAAGTGTGCCAAATGTGAATGATCGCCAAAAACACTATCTAACGTAACTCTGTTTAACTGTGTTAAACTAAATTAAATGCATTTTAAAACAGCCATTACATGCAAATATAATTACAATTAATGTTTCATAATCCAATTAGACATTAAACAGGAACTGAAGTTTTTCATATACTTTTTTATATAATATACTAACAGAAAATCTATTTGGCTTTATTAGAGCTCAGTTTACACCACAACCTGTCCCAGAATGCTTCATGCATCTCCGGCTCCTGTGGCCAGTCCAGATAGGTCCTGGTTTTCACCAGCCGGGCCAGTCTGTGATGGGAGGAAAGCAAGCGAGATGGAATGGTTTCTAGGAAGACCAGGATAAGAATGTCTCTGTGTTCTACCTGGAGCCGGTAGGTGGCCAGCTGCATCTCCACTGAGCACCAGTTGCTATCGAGGTAGTTGCGACTGACGAGACAAAGAGTCCGGCGACTTGCGTAGATGCTGTCTGTGATGTTTTCCACAATGTCGTGTCCCAACTGAAAGTCCCGACTGTGCAGACAGAGGCGCAAAAATGGAGGCCCGCGCTGCTCTAAGTTTGGAAGAAGTTCCTCTATGACCCAGTGCTCATCCTTACCGCTGTAAGACACAAAAGCATCATAGCGGTACTGCTGTTTCTTCTTCATACGCAAAGCCTCTCGAAACCATCCACTGGCGATGTGATAGAACGGCTTGAAGTACTGGCCAACAAACTTATACATCAATACCACAACAATAAAGATGCACAAAAACACAGAAGAACAGGCGAAGAACACAAAGTCAAGGTCAAATGAGCAGTTCTCCTTGGCATAGCTGATAAAGTTAAGGTGGTCAACTTCATCGTCAGTCAAGCACCGCAAATCTTCCATGGAGGGGTTTGACATGATAACCTCCACCTTCCCGTTGTCCCTTATCCACGAGACCAGCCATGTATTATCACAACTGCAGTACAGATCCAAGCATTGAAAATGGAGGTACTTTAAATGAGTGGGTTGTTCCATAAAATTTTGAATGATGTTGACAGCTTCTTTTGGTATTAAAACTAGACTTGTCAGTGCCTTTAGGTCTTTGGTCACACTTTTATCGAGAAAGAATATTTTGCAATTCATTAAAATCATTTTCTCTAATTTTGTCAGATTGTGAAACATTATAGCCGTGTTCGGCTGATTTGTTAAATCAATGTTTTCCAGTTTTAGGGTTTTCAAATGAACAAGCTGATTGATTACAGACAAGTCTCCGATGTTGTCAGAGAACATTGACTGAAATTCCAGACTGACGACTGATGGCACATATTTCCCAATGAATTCATTTTCACAGATCATATATGCTGCTTGTATCTGAAGTGTGAATACAGATGTTAAAAGTAAACTATTGCAGTCCTCAACAATCACATATTGACCTTTGATGTGCAGGTTTAGCCCATTATTCAGTGTGGTATTACTCCCGATCACAAGATGCATTGGTCTCAGTCCTGAACTAATAAAAACATTACTCAAATTATATGGGATTACTCCAAATATATCAGATAAATGCAGCTTAACCAGTGACATATCAGGCGGGAAGACCAGATCTCCCAACAGAAATGAGCTAAGGTTAGTAAAATGTCCAAATGATTTTGGCTCAATGTAAATTATTGGATTTTCTTGGAGATCCAGAACCCTCAGTTCATGTAAGCCACTGAATGTGTGTTGATGAATAGAAGATATTTTGTTGCTGTGGAGGTGTAACTCTTTCAGCTTGTTCAATCCGATGAAAGCAAAATCTTCAAAGACAGAAATTTTACTCATTACTAACTTCAAAGTTTTAAGATTTACAAAACACATAAACTGATGAGAAACTATCTTATCTATTCTATTATATTTTAGAATCATAACAGAAAGCTGTTTGACTGCCTGTGGAAATGAAGCACAAAGAGATAGAAAATGGTTTGATCTGAGTATGTGATATTGTATGGTAACAGTGGTGAGGTTACTGAAAATCTGGAATAGAGAATAAACATCTAAGAGGTCGACAATCTTTACAGATAAGTCATTACTGAGTGCAATGCTCATAATATATTTACAGCCATCTGACATGTTAGTAGGAGTCACTGACAAATTAATCATCTCATAAGAAACAAATATTCTTTCAATTGAATATAACTGTGCTGCGACACACAAATCATCAACATTAAGTACATCCACTTTGAAATCCAAAGTTCTGATTTTATGTACTCCAATTAAAGAAAGATCTCTGAAGAAATAAGTGTGTGAAACAAAAAACTGAAAGAGGAACAGTTTTCCAAATGTTTTCAAAGCTCCTTCATCCACATGCTCTACTTTGGTCAATGTCAAATCCACCTTTTCAATGTTAAACTCAGTTGATATGTTAGAGGTGTTGAAAACTGAACAGTTTGAATGCTGAAGTTTATGTAACACACCTTCAAGATTAAACTGCTTCAGTGATTTTACATTTGCCAGTCGACACAGAACCTCAGAAATATTATTCAAACACACATTGCCCAAGTGTAATTCTTCCAAACGAGGAATCTTGTCAAAAACATTCAGTTTGAATAAAGATAAATCATAGTATGAAATAAACAGTCTTGTAAGTGAGGGAAGTCGACTGAAATCAAGAGCTACCTCACAGCACTTTTCTGAATTGGAGGAAGATATTGATAGTGAAGTTACATTCGTTAATCCATTAAAAGCTTCCGGAGGGATCTGTGAAAAACATCCAGCAATTGTAAGTTGTTTCAGAGATGCAAAACTTGAGAACGAGTTCGGAGCCAAGACACCATGAGAGCCTCCATCCATCTGGATGCAGACACTCTGTAAGCTTGAGGGAAGCCCACGAAGATCTTCTTTAATATCAGTGACATGTTTACAATCAGCACCGTTAATATTTCCAGGACAGTATGTGGTAAGAGGAAACTCTTTCACATCACCGTAGACAAAACATTTACCAGCAAGCCATGAACAAACAAAATAAGTCTTCAGAAATAGTAATAACAATGCAAACAGAAGCACCATCTTCAGTATCGCCATCTTCATAGCTTATAGTTCATTCTGTCTCGCTTACAGGATGCATTCAACGTATTTGAATAAAATATTCACTTCCCTTTTTGTGGCCTAATTCTACAAATGTGCGATACATTCTCACCAGCCTAATATATATAAATATATATTAGGCTGTACATACATGTATATATATATATATATATATATATATATATATATATATATATATATATATATATATATATATGTGTGTGTGTGTGTGTACAGAACACACAGAAATTACATCTTTGTTACCATTTATTTCCAAATGTGTATTCTTCCATATTTTTGGGAGCAATTTTCACCTGTAGCTAGTTTTCCACTGAACCTGAGCAAACTAAGCTGCTGCTAGAAGAGGTGTAATTAGACCACTGCTAAATGCCCGTAAGTATCATTATGTATTTACAAAGGAGAGAGAGACGATGCTACATGTTGAGCATGCTGCAAGCTAAATAAAAAAGTATAATTATGTTTGTATGTCCAATGTTTTAAAAATGTTTGATTTTGTTTTTATGTGACATACATCATAATGGATATTGACATTGTGAACTGTTTATCCTCACAGCAAAATCCTGTAGTTTCAACCCTACACTTTAAAAAGAAAAAAGAAAACAAAACATTTTGGGGTAGTTTTTGTTCCAAAAAGTGAAACTCAATCAGCTTGTATGGTCACTATTATTACATAAGAATAACAACATAGCACATTTTACAGACATATTTTTGTGTTATTTACAGTATAACGAATATATTCCTAAATGATTTCCAGTGGTGTGAAGTAGCAAATTACAAATACCTAAATTACTGTAGTTTAGTAGTTTTTCTCAGGAATTGTAATTTACTAAGTAGTTTTGAAAATGTGTACTTTTACTGTCTCTTGAGTACATTTTCAGTGCAGTATCGGTACGTTTACTCCTCTACTTTGCATAAACTTGCAGAAAAATTAGTCTTGTGTTTCCTTTCCAATCAAATTGCACATAGAAGGTAAATCACATCATAATGAACTACCTCAAGCCATGGGCAATTTATAATTGCAGCAAACTGTTTGGAAGCATTAAAAGTGTCCAAGGTGATGTCAAAAATCTTCACATGCAATGACCCAGAGACTGTTTAGATGCATGTCAATGATGAGAAAATGACAGATGTTTACTGTCTGATGACCAAAATGGCCTTAAACACCCAGCAGGCACAAGACGTCAACATGATGACAGATTGACATTGGGGTGTTAAGTTAAATTCTTGGTGATGACAGTCATAAATGTGTAAGCTTCACATGGAAAGGAAGTAGAACTTTTTGTTATTATGTTAAAAGGTAATTTCCGGTGTAAGCGGGAGTTGTTGGTGAAAGGCCATAGTGGTCATGCAATAAAGGAGACGAGTTCAGAACTGTTGTTTTCATATAGTAACAGTGGGGACGTTGCATTTTGTTTAGAAATGAAAATCGGGTTGACATCAGAACCCAACGTCAGGCCGACGACATCAATGTCCAGCATAAAAGCAACCAAATATCAACGTCTAATGATGTTACATCTCGATGTTGTGTGGACGTTACCACTATGATGTCTATCACATGTTTGTTTTTGTTGCCATACCTGATGGATAATGTCAATGCTTGACGTCAATATGACGTTGGTTTAAGATGTTAGCTCGTTGTTAGATTTTGGTCATTTTCTAACACAACCTAAAATCAACCAAATATCAATGCTATATATGATGCTATAATTGGTAATCAAAATAACATTGTCTTTAGATGCTGGCTAGAAATTGAACTTTGGTCAACTGACATCACAACCTAAATGTAACCTAATATTAACGTCTTATGATGTTAGGTACCTGCTGGACAATAACTAAATGCACTACAGAATGTTACGTTTACACACATCCACAAATTACATGTAATGCATCAGCTTTTTACTCACTACTCACTACTCTTGTCTTGAGTATTTTTGAAAAGTCTACTTTTTACTTTTACTCTTCTTGCATCACATTTTTAGGCAAGTTATGGTACTTTTACTTGAGTATGATTTTTCATTATTCTTTCCACCTCTGATTATTTCATACACCCACAGCCTTTCTGCAATTTTAATAATAAATCAATAATTTGCAAATAGTTAGTTTTAAACGATCGCTACATTGCCCTGTACATATTCATTTGTCTCAGTGAAGACTCATGGTGGTATGTCTGTTAAGCCAGGGTCACACTGAGATATTTGAGTTACAATTTAGAGACAATTATTATTTTTAAGTGCTAAAAGATTCTCAAAATCCTAGGCTAAAATATTTGATCGCCGGTGTTAGAAGTTTTGAAATATGTTTTCCTGCAATGTAATGACAAATGTCATATTAGGAGTGCTAAAAAGGAAGCAGTTTGGACAGATAGAGCTCTGGAAATACGCATTTCAGTTCTGTACCATGGTTCTAAAACATGGACATACAATATATGGATGAGATATGGTAAATGTGACTGATCAGACACATAATTATTTCACTTACTTCAACAAATCATACACCATCAACCTCTCCTACGCAGAAAGACAGGACTGGACAATTTGTTTGTTCAGATTGAAAGAGTCAATTCTTTTAAAGCCCCGTTCAAATTATTCTTTAATTTTGAGATAATTCATTACAGAGGGGAGAATTGATGTGATCTAAAGTAAACTCTATGAGATAGATTAATTCACCAATTTCTTTCTCTTTTAAACTTTATCTGGTATATGTGTTATTAAGATACTTGTTATGTTTCTTTAACATGAACACTGCAACAGCAAAAGTTACAATAACAATACATTATTATGGAATTTAAACAGTGAATTCTATTATATTTAATTATGTAATCTTAATTTCACACAATCCTAATAGATTAGACATTAGCACATTTAAATGGTTCATTCTGAGGGTCAGTATTAGGGTGGGACCCCTACATCAAAAATGGAGAGAGAAGTTGATAGAGATTGACTGAAATTTGAAGGGCTAAAGCAAATGCCCAAATCTCACAAGGAAAAACTGTGGGACATCTTGTAAAGAAGAAGACCCACTGTAGCATGTAAGACAGCATTTTTTATTGATCAGCACAATGTTTCTGTCTTTTACCTATCTAAAGCTAACCCAAAAGTAAAGTTTTGGCCAGTGACCAACATAACAAAAATTACATAAAATCAAGACATCTAAAAACAGTGACCTTTAAACCAGCGTGAACTACAGTATATCTACTTATGTTATAGGACAACATCTTCTGGGGTGTCTTTTCTGACTCAAATGATAAACAGTGTATACAGAATAGGACTTCAGGTGTGTTAAGTAAACATGTTTTAAAATTCATAATAACAGACAAGAACACCATCTTTATTTAAATTGTTGTGGGTGGAAAGGGAATATCTTACATATTCATTTAATGTGACAAAAATCTATTTTTTTCCTTATGCCCTATATGGTGCTTTAAGTAATATTCATCAGACCATAAATAACTCTAGAACTGTAAATGAGTCCTACAACTTCAAATTGTGTTACATATTATTTTATGGTAGGAAATTAAAATGGAAAAAAAGGCAACACTTTAGATTACAACTTGCATAAGTACAGTGTAATAGCAGTACACTTTCTGTATGTATAAAAAACATACATGTTGAAAACAAGAATGTGTATGTTCTCAACAGATGTGAACGGGAAACATTGGCACATTAGCAAAAATGGATTTTGGCGTTTGCATCGCATGCAAAGTAAAAGTGTAGTTGTGTTATTTGTACGCAGATGGATAAAACTGTTGTCTTATTATCGTTCATTCATTCTTTTTTGCTTAGTCCGTTTATTAATCTGGCATTGCCACAGCAGAATGAACCGCTAACTTATCCAGCATATTTTTTTACACAGTGGATGCCCTTTCAGCTACAACCCATCACTGGAAAACATTCATACACACTCATTCACACACATACACTACGAACAATTTTTTTTAGCTTACCCAATTTACCTATACCACATATCTTTGGACTTGTGGGGTAAACCAGAGCAACCGGAGAAAAACCACGCGAACACAGGGAGAACATGCAAACCCCATGCAAAAATGCCAACTGACCCAGCTGAGACTCAAACCAGCAACCTTCTTGGTGAGGTGCCACCGCGTTGCCCATCTTATTAACATATTAAGTTAAATTCTTAAAGGGATAGCACATTCAAAATTTTAATCCCACCACCATTTGCACTTCTAAACAGGTATTTTTAAGGTACGGGAGCTGTCACTGGGGCAGTACCTTTTCAAAAAAGACATATTTGTACCTAAAGAAACCACAGTGGTACTTCAAAGGTAAATATTCGTACCCAAATACACCTTAAATGTACCAATATGGTCCATTAAAGTACCAAAATGGTCCAGTAAGGTACCAATATGGTCTCTTCAGGTACAGATATGTACCTTTTGAGAAGGTACTGCCCCAGTGACAGTACCTTTATTAATGAGAGTGTAGAAGGGGGAGTATTGTAAAACAAGAGTGTAACAAAATGTAGTTACAGAAAACCACATATTTCACATGGTATTAACATTCATAACAAAAGTGAAAATCTTGTAATGGCACTTGAGTGTACACTGAAGAAAATGTGATATACAAATGCCTCATATTGCAGATTTATTTATTTTCTTCTCCATACAATATGTCAGTTGGCAATTGGTTTAATTACCAACATTCTTCAAAATAAATGTATTCCACAGTAGAAAACACATTAAAAAAAGCAAAAACACCTTGCTTGAGATTAAAGTACTTTTAATATAAGAATATAAAAAATGACATGAAAACATTTGTTAAATTACTCTAATGTAAAGTGACATTTGTTTTACATAAACTGTTTTCTTATATTATTAACCACTCCTCCTAAAACTTCTTGCATTATTCCTAATATTGTAAACACATGTCTGTCAAATAATATTAAAAGTTATGTAAATGTAAAAGTGGAAATGTGGGCATAATATGGTCAATTTACATTGATCTGGCAAGGGCTTGAGAAATACAAGGCTGCAGCGCAAGTTCTTTTTTATACCTGACCAAATGAGGAAAGTGTTCCAGTAAACATCTGAATAAATGAACTGAAACTAGTTTGTACAAACACACATCCGAATTTACATCCTGTTTGCTGCAGATCATTTGCACATTAAAAGATAACCTGAGGTTAAGAATATTAAACTATATAAAGAGAATTAAAGGTTTCAGTATAGATGCTTTAATCATCATTGTAAAGTGTGCAAAATAATTAAATTCATTGAATGGTCAACTTATTGAAATGTATAGGAACATAGCCTATTCTGACATTACACCAGGTTATTAAGCATGTTACATAAAAGTAAATTATTATAAAATGTCTTTACATGCAATTATAATGAATGTTTGTGAAAACATGTTTTAAATGCAAATTAAACAGTTGTTTTCTTCATCCATCATTATATTCACTTTCTCTTCATTAAGCATCAAATCTAATAAACGTTTACTGAAATATTGATCACTTTGCAAAAGAAAGTTTGTAATTATCTTAAGCAACTTTACAATAAACAGAAGGAAAGTCTAGTTGGCTTTATTAGAGCTCAGTTTACACCACAACCTGTCCCAGAATGCTTCATGCATCTTCGGCTCCTGTGGCCAGTCCAGATAGGTCCTAGTTTTTACCAGCCGGGCCAGTCTGTGATGGGAGGAAAGCAAGCGAGATGGAATGGTTTCTAGGAAGACCAGGATAAGAATGTCTCTGTGTTCTACCTGGAGCCGGTAGGTGGCCAGCTGCATCTCCAGTGAGCACCAGTTGCTATTGAGGTAGTTGCGACTGACGAGACAAAGAGTTCGGCGACTTGCGTAGATGCTGTCTGTGATGTTTTCCACAATGTCGTGTCCCAGCTGAAAGTCTCGACTGTGCAGACAGAGACGCAGAAATGGAGGTCCACGCTGTTCTAGGTTTGGAAGAAGTTCCTCTATGACCCAGTGCTCATCCTTGCTGCTGTAAGACACAAAAGCATCATAGCGGTACTGCTGTTTCTCCTTCATACGGAAAGCCTCTCGAAACCATCCACTGGCGATGTGATAGAACGGCTTGAAGTACTGGCCAACAAACTTATACATCAATACCACAACAATAAAGATGCACAAAAACACAGAAGAACAGGCAAAGAACACAAAGTCAAGGTCAAATGAGCAGTTCTCCGTGACATAGCTGACAAAACTAATGTGGTCAACTTCATTGTCAGTCAAGCACTTCAAATCTTGCATGGAGGGGTTTGACATGACAACCTCCACCTTCCTGTTGTCCCTTATCCATGAGACCAGCCATGCATTATCACAACTGCAGTACAGATCCAAGTCTTCCAAATAAACAAACCTCAATTGAGTGAGATGATCCACAAAAGTTTGTAGAATGTTAACAGTATCTTTTGGGATTAGTCCTAGTTTTGTCAGTGCCTTTAAGTCTTTGGTCAGACTTCCATCCAGAAAGAATAATTTGCAGTTTGCCAGAATCAGAGTCTCCAGTTTTGTCAGATTGTGAAACATTATGTCCATGTTTGGTAGATTTGTTAAATCAAGTTTTTCCAGTTTTAGAGTTTTTAAATGAACAAGCTGATTGATTACAGACAAGTCTCCAATGTTGTCAGAGAACATTGACTGAAATTCCAGACTGACGACTGATGGCACATATTTCCCAATGAATTCATTTTCACAGATCATATATGCTGCATGTATCTGAAGTGTCACTACAGATGTTAAAAGTAAACTATTGCAGTCCTCAACAATCACATATTGACCTTTGATGTGCAAGTTTAGCCCATTATTCAGTGTAGTATTACTCCCGATCACAAGATGCATTGGTCTCAGTCCTGAACTAATGAAAACATTACTCAAATTATATGGGATTACTCCAAATATATCAGATAAATGCAGCTTAACCAGTGACATGTCAGGCGGGAAGTTCAGATCTCCCAACAGAAATGAGCTAAGGTTAGTAAAATGTCCAAATGATTTTGGCTCAATGTAAATTATTGGATTTTCTTGGAGATCCAGAACCCTCAGTTCATGTAAGCCACTGAATGTGTGTTGATGAATAGAAGATATTTTGTTTCTGTGGAGGTTTAACTCTTTCAGCTTGTTCAATCCAATGAAAGCAAAATCTTCGAAGACAGAAATTTTACTCATTACTAACTTCAAAGTTTTAAGATTTACAAAACACATAAATTGATGAGAAACTATCTTATCTATCCTAATTGTTTGTAGCACCATATTAATAAGCTGTTTGACGTTCTGTGGATATGAAGCACAGAGAGATTGAAAATCATTTGATCTGAGCACATGCCTATATATAGCAGCAGAAGTGAGGTTACTGAAAATCTGAAAGACAGAATTTACATCTAAGAGGTTGACAATCTCTCTAGATATGTCATTTTCTAGTGTAATGTAACCAATTTCTTTACAGCCAACTGAGCCTTTAGAGGTCAGTGACAAGTTAATTGTCTTATAATAAACATCTACAGACTTAACTGAATATAACTTTGCTGCTACACACAAATCGTCAACATTAAGTACATCCACTATGGCAGATATTTTACTAATTTGATGTACTCCAATTAAAGAAAGATCTTCTAGAAAATCTGTGTTTGAAACAGAAAAATGTAAGAGAGAGAGCTTTCCAAAAGGTTTAAAAGCTCCCTCATCTATATGCTCTAGTTTTCCCAAAAGCAAATCCACCGTTTCAATACTAAACTCAGTCGATATGTCTGTGGTGTTGAAAACTGAGCAGTTTTGGTACTGAAGCCTTATGTTCCAGTCATCTAGACTAAACAGCTTCAATAATTTAACATTTGCTAACCGACACAAAACATCAGATAAATCCTTCAAGCACACACTGTCTAAATATAACCATTGCAAGTGAGGAATCTTTTCAAAAACATTCAGTGCCAATAAAGATAAATCATGGTGTGAAATAAACAGACTGGTAAGTGATGGAAGGTGACTGAAATCAAGAGCTACCTCACAGCAGTTTTTTGAATCGAGGGCAGTTATTGTTAGTGAAGTTACATTCGTCAATCCATTAAAAGCTTCTGGAGGGATCTCTGAAAAACATCCAGCAATTTTAAGATTTTCCAAAGAACCAAAACGTGAGAATGAGTTTGGAGCCAGGACACCATGAAAGTGTAGATCCATCTGAACAAGGAGATTTAGTAGGTTTGTTGGAAGTCCTCGAAGGTCTTCTTTAATGTCCGTGACACTCAGGCATTCAGCAATGCTTGTTTTTCCATGATAAAATGACGCAATGTTAAGCCCTTCCACATCACTGAAGAAGTGACATTTTTCAGCAAGCCAAGAACAAACATAGCATGTCTTCAGACATAGGATGAAGAGTGCAAAAAGAAGCACCATCTTCAGTTTCTCTGGGATCTTCATATCTTGTAATGTTCTTGTCTTGGCATCTGTCTCTAGAGGTGTTTTCACATATCAGAAGACTTAAACAAGAAATAAACTTCCCTTTTTGTGACCACTTTCTATTAATGTGTGACACATAGACAGTTTCCTCAGTTCAGATGTACATTAACATTTATTTAAATTCTTAAAGGGATAGCATGCTCAACATTTCACCCACCATTTGCACTGTGATCATACACTTTCCACACATAACCACATTTGTTTATGTGTTTATATGAGGCGCTGAGTAGGATTTAAATTAAACTTCGCTTATCAACACACTCATACAACACGTGCATATACACCTACTAATTACTCACATTTACAGCTATACTATTAGATGATCAAAACAACATATATGAAACTTGCACACATATAAACTTGGCACATGCATAAACACATCAGCACACGCACATACATATTAACTCGATTCTCGCATAAACACATCAAGACACGCACATATAAACTCGATTCTTGCATAAACACATCAACACATGCACATACATATAAACTCGATCCTCACATATACCCACATTAACACACGCACATATAAACTTGCTGCATGCAAACATTCCTGTACACACTCACATATACATACACACTCCATCCTCGCATAAACACTCACATTTACACCCACATGCATATAAACTCACAGCATGCAAACACACCTATACACACTCGCACATACATATAAACTTGATCTCTGCTTGTGCACCCATAACAACACGTGCACATACACAAACTCACTGCATGCAAACCCACCTATACTGGCTTATAGCGCTAATGCCTAAACTCCCAAATAACACTTGCGCAAACATAGTCCTGAATGTGTGTTGATGAATAGAAGATATTTTGTTGCTATGGAGGTTTAACTCTTTCAGCTTGTTCAATCCAACAAAAGCAAAATCCTCTATGATTAAGATTTTGCTTGAGGTAAAGTTCAAAGTTTCAAGATTTGGAAAACACATAAATTGGTAAGAAACTATCTTATCTATCTTATTTTTTTAAGAATCATAACAGTAATCTGTTTGACTGTCTGTGGAAATGAAGCACAAAGAGATTGTAAATAATTTGATCTGAGCACATGCTTAAATATAGAAACAAAGGTGAGGTTGCTGAAAATCTGAAAGAAAGAATTTACATCTAAGAGGTTGACAATCTCTCCACATATGTCAAAACTGAGACCAATGCCTCTAATATATTTACACTCATCTGAGATGTTAGGAGTCAGTGATAGGTTAATTAATTTATAAGAAACATATATTGTCTCAATTGAATATATCTATGCTGCTAAACATAAATCAGCAACATTAACTACATCCACTTTGAAATCCAAAGTTTTGATTTTATGTACTCCAATTAAAAAAAGCTCTCTGAGGAAATCTGTGTTTGAAAGAAACTGAAAGCCAGCGAGCTTTCCAAAAACCTTTAATGCTCCCTCATCAACATGTTCTAATTTCCCTAAAAGCACATGCACCTCTTTAATATTAAGTGAAGTTTATTCATAAACTAATTTCGAGAGGAGCACGTGATTATGATTGAACACGGCTGGTTCTGCATTAGCATGCATGATCCACCAATCAGGCCATTCCTAACCCACTATAAAGAGCCAGGGTTTTTTCACTACAGTCATCTTCGATTTGAAGAATCCCCCCCTTCCACCCCTACCTATACCTTTTCCTCCATAGGGCAGCACGGTGGCCCAGTGACTAGCACTGTCGCCTCACAGCAAGAACGTCACCGGTTCTAGTCCTTCAACAGGCCGGTGGTCGTTTCTGTGTGTAGTTTGCATGTTCTACCCGTGCTTGCGTGGGTTTTCCCCGGGTCCTCCGGTTTCCTCCCACATTCCAAAAACATGCACAACAAGTAAATTGATAAATCTAAATTTGCAATTCAGGTAATCTTATAACGCAGCATATCTTGTAATAGCATTAAATTTTTAGTAATCAGCTCTTATCAAGGGGGAGTTGTCGAGATCTACCTGAGCTCAAGGCTCCCCTCTCTTCCTCCAAACGGGAGGGAGCCCAGGGCTCAAGAACCTTCGAGCTCAGGGCTCTCTCCCGGGACAGCATGCCAAACTTGCTTATAATCAATCATCAGCTAAGTGTGAACTCTTGAAACTCAGTCGATATGTCAGAGATGTTGAAAACTGAGCAGTTTGGGTTCTGAAGTCTATTTAACAGATTTTCAGATAGAGAGAAATGCTTTAAAGATTTTATATTTACCAGCTGACACAAAATCTCAGACATGTCTTTCAAACACACATTAAATAAAAATAGGTTTTGCAAGTGAGCAATCTTTTCAAAAACATTTGCTTCCAATGATGATAAACTATATTCTAAAATAGACAAACTGGTAAGTGAGGGATGTCGACTGAAATCAAGAGCTACCTCACAGCACTTTTTTGAATTGGATGATGTTATTGTTAGTGAAGATACATTCGTTAATCTATTAAAAGAGTTTGGAACTAGAACCCCATGCAAATCCATCTCGATGTAGAGATTTAGTATGTTTGCAGGAAGTCCATGAAGGTCCTCTTTAATATCCACAACACTCACACATTCAGCAATGTTTGTTTGCCCAGCATAGAATGGGGCAATAGTAAGCCCTTCTGCATCACTTTAGAAGACACAATTTCCAGCAAGCCAAGAACAAACAAATGAAGTCTTCAGAAACAGAATGAAAATCGCAAATAGATACATCATTTTCAGTTCATCTGTGATCTTCATAGCTTATGATCTTCTTGTCTTGGCATCTGTCTCTGGAGGTTTTTAACCGTATCAGAAGATTTGAGCAAGAAATAAACTTCCCCTTACATAGACTGTTTCCTCAATTATGTCTCATGTCATATTAACATCTGTATTTAAATGCTTAATGTCCCCATGAACCGGAAGTTGGGATGCAGTTCCTTAGAAATGGATTTTCAAATGAGAAAACAGTAGGTGTGGCTTGTTTTTTCTACTGCGGGCTGAATAGATGTAGTAGGCATGTCATTCAGAAAAATCAGGAACGGGGTTTTAGAAGAGTTATTACAACCTGACAGACACCTCCTCCTCACCATTACTGTATGTGTACTTTAATGTGAATATGACCTGTAAAATCACTGTAAAGCATCGGCATATGGTTCAACAGCTGCCCAGTGGCTTAGAGAAAACCGCTCCAGAGGGTCATAAACATGGCACAGAAGATCGTCAACTGCCCTCTCCTAACACTGGAAGATCTATACATTTCTATACATTTTCACAGAGGCAAAACAAACACACAGATGCAGGGGAGAAAGAAAGAGACTGTGTTTACATGGACATCAGTAGTCAAAAAATTTGCCACATTATTAAATGGTGGATTTTAACTGCAGTTTGGCTCTTTCTCTTTCATTCAGGAACATTTCATTCATGCCCCTGACACAAACGAGGTATTTGATTCAAGGAACTGCTGGAAGCGTGTAACGTTATTTTTAATGCAATGTTTGATACCCAAGGGGAAACGAGAGAAAAAAACTCTCTGCCTTTCTCTGTAACTTAGATGCACTCAGTAGCTAGTGGCAGTAAGCGTGTGTGAAAAAAGGAGTGTAAAAGGATGAGCACTGGGTCATAGAGGAACTTTTTCCGGATTTTACCATTTGCAGATGAGAAAAGCTCTCGGTTAAAAAATGTTCCTTAGACGAGAGCCTTAGACATGTATTTTTGTTGCGAGTTGCGTGCACTGTAATCTACGGGAAAATTTAAACAAAACCTTTGTTGCAGCACATTATAAAAGCAACACTGACGACCCATATCTTCAAACATTTCTTCTTCTCCCACTTGCTTTGGCAACACAACGTGGCGTCTCTCTGCCGTCTGATACTGTACAGGTAAGCACTGTCTTCTGATTGGTTTGAACCAAGTCTTTTTCATGAATTAATGCTGCATACTCAGAGACGTCACAAAGTACTCCCAGGTACAGACAGCCAGTCTACATGCTGGAATACACACAAGTATCTAATCGGTGTGACGCGGCTTCAAAAATTTATTTCAAACTGGAAAAACAAATTTGCTTGAAATAACGCAAAAAACAAAATTTTTTCGATTTTTAGGGAAATATTTGTGTCTTAATAGTGTTTTTAGCAGCTTGGCACACACATATGACTGTCAACAGCTAAAAACCCTTTTTTGTAACCCTTTAAGAAAGCTCAAAGCATCCTCAAGGACACATCACACCCCGGACATGATCTGTTTAAACTGTTACTATCAGGGAAACGATACAGGACAATCAGAAAAAAACAGTTTTGAGCCAACAGCAATATCCACTCTCAATAATCAAAAAAAAACAAAAAAAAAAACATGTCCTTCATGAGATGAATAGACAGAGATTAGTTTTTTTATGTTTATATTTATATATATATATATATATATATATATATATATATATATATATATATATATATATATATATATATATATATATATATTTAAAGATTTTGAATATATGGTAAAATGGTGCAGTGCAGTTATAAGGAGTTTGTTATTATGAACAGTTGAGTTTTAAGTCTGGATTTGCACAGAGGGAAAGAGAACATGCCACACGTCAAGAGGAAGAGAATTCCAAAGTTTCAGAGCAGAGCTTTGCATCCCATTGTAATAGTATCTGGACGCAGCCTTTATGATGCAAGCTGAGATTGCATCACTCAGCGATGCAATGTCAGACACAATGCACTCAAATGGAGTGAGTGATGTCACGGTGAGGGGTAGGGTTAGGGGTGGGGTTAGGTGAGCACATTTAAAAGCATTGGATGCAGCTCAGATTGTACTGCACCTGGTCTGCAGACCCCTCTCTCCCATTGTGCTAAGATGGGCAGAGGGGACGTTTATTCATTTATCTATTTATTTATAATTTTTAAACAGGAAAAGATTAAAAGATGATCGGATTCGGGCCTGACTCAGCATGAATGCTATTTTTCAGCAGGTTCCGGCTCTGCAGAACATAAAAACAGACAGACATCTCATCCATCAACACAGTACAAACAATCACCAAACATATAAAATAGAGAAAAGCAGGCTACTATCTACAGCGATAGTTGACCATCACATGACGAGCATGTGATTTTTTAAAAAGTCTCAGTGTTTGTATTGTTTTTAGATGTTGTGGGATCTCATTCCAGGCTTTTGTCAATACATAAAAGAAAGATCTCTGTCCATAACAGTTTTTAAAAGCTGGTACTGGCAAACATCCATTTGGGGGGGTTGTCGGCGGGGCACTTCAGATCATTTTGGAAGGGCATTTTCTTTCCAAGACTAAAAAGGGCATGTGCACTGCACAGGCTGAGCCCTATGTGTGCATGTGCCTGCAGCAGAGGTACAAACCATCGACTTTCCTGCTGTGAGGCAACATCACTACCCATTGTATTACCACGCCACCTCCCTATTTTGACTTAACTGGGAGTGAAGATGAGTAGCAACTATGTTTTGAGTATTTTGGAAACAGGTTAGAGATAGGGTGGAGGCTATTGTAATTATTGGGATAGAGATTTTGTGTTTGTTTGTTTTTTCAGAATAGGGGTGACTGCTACAGTTTTGCAATGTGAAGAAACAATTCCAGTAGTGGGAGGAGTGGTTAATGGAAGATAAGAGGGGGAGCAGAGGGGAGAGGCAGGATTTGACCAAAAGGTACACGACCCTACATCTCTACACACATTCATAAAAAAATGACCATTTTCCACAAAAACCAAATCAATTGAAAAATATGCAGAGATTTTATTTATTTACTTTTATTTAAGAACTTTTATTTACACACAAATACAGGCACCTCACAAAGTATACAACATACATACATAAACACAGGATAGTATTTTATTCCTAGGATTGCATGTAGCCTACATAAAATGTGTAAAATAAACAAATAATGTTTTTAAAGGAACTGCTGTTAAAAGGAAGAACTAATCGGCCCAGCACATATTATTCATTCACACAAACCATTAAAAATGTAATATTCAAACTTTCTAAAATTTGCATTTTTCTCAGGCTCCTGTTTTGATTCAGTAATTTCATTTTTATGGCAAAGAAAAGGTTATTTTTTATCACTTTTAAAATGAAATAACTGAACATAAACATAAGAGGCTGAGAAAATTTGTCATTGTAGAAGAAAATTCTAGGTAAGGTTTTTGCCTCTTAACTCTTCATAAAGCTTTAAAGTAACTAGTAATTTAAGTAACTTTTAAGATTGTTAATTTTACTTGAGTAAACATTTCCATAAAAGTCCAGTAAAGTGTGGGGACCTCCCCTTTTAAAAACAAAAAAACAAAACAGTAAATAGCATTTAGTTTTTTATTAGTGCTCTGCCAGTTGAAGTAGTTGAGATCAATGAAATGAAAAGCGAATAAGAAGCATTTTGAAGGAGCAAGGTATTTTCAGTCTCTGTGGGTACTGATGGTGACACAATACTGTACTGTAAAACTATAGTGTAAAAAACACTGTCCTTACAAAAATACACAATATGCAGGCCAGAAACAAGCTTTTTTGTAGTTGTTGAAAATATTCATGCGACACCAACATGATTACATACTCTCCACACATGACCACATTTGTTTAGATGTGATTTTAATGGTTTTACATGAAAGTCCTCCAAAACCATACGTTACACGTAATATTAACACATAATTGCAAATGTGAAGGTCTTGTAATGTGATTTGGGTGTATACTGGTATTTACTAAAATTTATGTATATCTTAAATTATTCTTCATTTTACAGATGTTTTTCTTTTTGGTTTGATTGACCAACATTCTTCAAAATAGATTTTGTGTTCCACAGAAGAAAGTCATAAAGGGTTAGAACATAATAAAAGTGAATAGTTGATGACAACATTTTAAACTGTTAAGGGTTTACATTTTTGGGTGAACTTTTAAGGTTAAAGTTCTGAAAGATTGTTAAGCCAGTCTGAGATGATGAATATTTAGTTGAGAATTTTTTTTCAAACAAAATTGCAATAATTTTATTACATGTTTTAAGAGTGGTCTGACAATAATCCTCAATCAGGTTGTTGCCCACCAAATATAGTCAGTACAATTGTTAAGTGCAATCTGCAGTCTGTTAACGTCAAAATCTAAGGTCATATATTTGAATATTCATTCATTGTGGTGTTTTGCATGTAGAGATCACCAACACATTGAAAAGTAAAAACACATTGCTTGAGATTAAATCCAAACCTTTTAAGTTATTTTATTTAAAAAACAAATGCTAAAAAATAAATATTATAACACGTGTTACAAGCCTATATATAATGCCAGTACAAAGTGACGTTTAAAAAAATGCAAGCAATATATGGTTAGTGTACAATAATTTGGCACATACATGAGAAATACAAGACTCAAACTGTGCAGCACAAATTTTTTTTAAAGCCTGACCAAGTGAGGAAGGTGTTCCAGTAAAGATCTGAATAAATGAACTGAAACTAGTTTGCATATAAACATATGCAAATATACATCCTGTTTGCTGCAAATGATTTGCAAAATTAACCTTGAGGTTTAGGCTATTAAACTATATATATATATATATATATATATATATATATATATATATATATAGAGAGAGAGAGAGAGAGAGAGAGAGAGAGAGAGAGAGAGAGAGAGAGAGAGAGAGGTTTCAGTAGGTGCTCCAAACATTATTTGAGTGTGGAACATGTTAAAATACATTGAATGGTCAACTTATTAAACAGTATAGAAGCATAGCTTATTCTGACATTACACCAAGTTTATTAAGAATGTTATAGAAAAGAAAATTATTAGAAAATGGTCTTTACATTTAATTACAATAAATGTTTAAGAAAGATGATTTAAATGCAAATTAAACAGTTGTTTTCTTCATCTATTATTATAATCAGTTAAAAAAGGACACTTTTTCTTGATTAAGCATCAAATCTATTGAACGTTTACTGAAATATTGATCACTTTGCAAAAGAAAGTTTGTAATTATCTTAAGCAATTTCACAATAAACAGAAGGAAAGTCTAGTTGGCTTTATTAGAGCTCAGTTTACACCACAACCTGTCCCAGAATGCATCATGCATCTCCGGCTCCTGTGGCCAATCCAGATAGGTCCTAGTTTTTACCAGCCGGGCCAGTCTGTGATGGGAGGAAAGCAAGCGAGATGGAATGGTTTCTAGGAAGACCAGGATAAGAATGTCTCTGTGTTCTACCTGGAGCCGGTAGGTGGCCAGCTGCATCTCCAGTGAGCACCAGTTGCTATTGAGGTAGTTGCGACTGACGAGACAAAGAGTCCAGCGACTTGCGTAGATGCTGTCTGTGATGTTTTCCACAATGTCGTGTCCCAACTGAAAGTCCCGACTGTGCAGACAGAGACGCAGAAATGGAGGCCCGCGCTGCTCTAAGTTTGGAAGAAGTTCCTCTATGACCCAGTGCTCATCCTTACCGCTGTAAGACACGAAAGCATCATAGCGGTACTGCTGTTTCTCCTTCATACGCAAAGCCTCTCGAAACCATCCATTGGCGATGTGATAGAACGGCTTGAAGTACTGGCCAACAAACTTATACATCAGGACCACAACAATAAAGATGCACAAAAACACAGAAGAACAGGCGAAGAACACAAAGTCAAGGTCAAATGAGCAGTTCTCCTTGGCATAGCTGACAAAGTTGAGTTGGTCAAATTCATTGCCAAAAAAACACTGCAAATCATGCATGCTGGGGTTTGACATGTCAACCTCCACCTTCCTGTTGTCCCTTATCCACGAGACCAGCCATGCATTATCACAACTGCAGTACAGACCCAATCTATAAAAACAGACAAACTCCAACTGAATGAGATGAACAGCAAATGTTTGTAGAATATTGACAGTATCTTTGGGGAATAGCACTAGTGTTGTCAGTGCCTTTAAGTCTTTGGTCAGACTTCCATCCAGAAATAATAATCTGCAATTTGCCAGAATCAGAGTCTCCAGTTTTGTCAGATTGTGAAACATTATGCCCGTGTTCGGCTGATTTGTTAAATCAATGTTTTCCAGTTTTAGGGTTTTCAAATGAACAAGCTGATTGATTACAGACAAGTCTCCAATATTGTCAGAGAACATTGACTCAAATTTCAGACTGACGACTGATGGCACATATTTCCCAATGAATTCATTTTCACAGATCATATATGCAGCATTTATCTGAAGTGTGACTACAGATGTTAAAAGTAAACTATTGCAGTCCTCAACAATCACATATTGACCTTTGATGTGCAAGTTTAGCCCATTATTCAGTGTAGTATTACTCCCGATCACAAGATGCATTGGTCTCAGTCCTGAACTAATGAAAACATTACTCAAATTGCGTGGAATTTCTCGAAATATGTCAGATAAATGCAGCTTGATCAGTGACATGTTAGGAGGGAAGTTCAGATCTCCCAATAGAAGTGTCCTAAGATTAATAAGATGTCTAAATGATTCTGGCTCAATGTGAAATAATGGATTTTCATTCAGATCCAGAACCCTCAGTTCATGTAAGCCACTGAATGTGTGTTGATGAATAGAACATATTTTGTTGCTGTGGAGGTTTAACTCTTTCAGTTTGTTCAATCCAATGAAAGCAAAATCTTCTATGACAGAAAATTTGCTCATTGCTAACTTCAAAGTTTTAAGATTTACAAAACACATAAACTGATGAGAAACTATCTTATCTATCCTAATAATTCGTAGCACCATATCAGAAATCTTTTTGACCGTCTGTGGAAATGAAGCACAAAGAAATTGAAAATCATTTGATCTGAGCACATGCTTATCTATGGTAACAGAAGTGAGGTTGCTGAAAATCTGGAAGAGAGAATTTACATCTAAGAGGTTGACAGTCTTTCCAAATATGTTATTTTCAAGCATAATGTAACCAATTTGTTTACAACCATCTGAAATTTTAGAAGTCAGTGACAAGTTAATTGTATCATAATCAACATCTACAGACTTAACTGAATATAACTTTGCTGCTACACACAAATCGTCAACATTAAGTACATCCACTGTGGCAATTATTACACTAATTTGATGTACTCCAATTAAAGAAAGATCCCTCAGAAAATTTTTGCTTGAAACAGTAAAATACAACCTGGAGAGCTTTCCAAAAACTTTTAAAGCCCCCTCATCTACATGCTCTAACTTTCCCAAAAGCAAATCCGCTCTTTCAATATTAAACTTAGTCGATATTTCAGAGACGTTGAAAACTGAGCAGTTTGGGTATTGAAGTCTTGTTAACATTGTATTACCTAAACCAAGGTACTTCAATGATTTAACATTTTTAAGCCGACACAAAACCTCAGATAAATCCTTCAAACACTCACTGCATAAATGTAGCCATCGCAACTGTGGAATCTTTTCAAAAACATTTGATGGCAATAATGACAAACTATAGTCTGAAAGAGACAGACTGGTAAGTGAGGTCAGGCGACTGAAATCAAAAGCTACCTCAGTGCATTGTTGGGAACATGATAGTGTTAGTGTAGTCACATTCGTCAATCCATTAAAAGCTTCTGGAGGGACCTCTGATAAACATCCCACAATTTCAAGATTTTCCAAAGAACCAAAACGTAAGAATGAGTTTGGAGCCAGGACACCATGATAGCCTAGATCCGTCTGAACAATGAGATTTTGTAAGTTTGCAGGAAGTCCTCGAAGGTCTTCTTTCATGTCAGTGACACTACGGCATACAGTAGTGTTCCGTTTTCGAGGAGAGGATGTGCTAAAAGAAAATTCTTCCCCGTCACTTTCAATATGACATTTTCCAGCAAGCCAAGAACAAACATATGAAGTCTTCAGAAATAGGATAAAGAATGCAAAAAAAAATCCCATCTTCAGTTCCTCAATGATTTTTATAGCTTATGATCTTCTTGTTCTGGCCTCTGTCTCTTGAAATGTGTTTAACCATATCAGAAGATTCAAGCAAGAAATAAACTTCCCTTTTTGTGACCACATTTGTATTTACGTGTGACACATGGACAGTTTCATCAGTTCAGATGCTTATTAACATATTTAGTTAAATGTGTTAAAGGGACAGCACACTCAAACTTTAAATTCCATCACCCTATGTACTTCTAAACATTTACTTTTTTCTATACTGTAGAAGCAACATCTCCCAGTAACCCAAGACTGGTTGCTTAATGAAGCCAGGTTTGTCGGGCTAGGTAATTACCAGTGGTGTAAGGTAACACATTAGAAATGTGTAATTTATTTAGTAGTTTTAAAATGTGTACTTTACTACTTTTACTTTCCCTTGAGTACATTTTTAGTGCAGTATTGGTACTTTTACTCCCCTACTTCAACCTGCAGTCACTACTTTATTTTTTCTTATCTATGGGGATTAGAAAAATCAGTCCTGTGTTTCCTGTCCAATCAAATCACACTTAGAAGGTAAATCACATCATACTGAACTACCTGAAGACATGCCATTTGTAATTGCAGCAAACTGCTTGGAAGCATTAAAAGTGTTCAAGAAGACGTCCAAACTCTTTATACGCATTGACCCAGAGACTGTTTAGATGCATGACAATGATGAGAAGATGATGGATGTTTACTGTCTGATGACCGAAATGGCCTTAAACACCCAGCAGGCACAAGATGTCAACATGAAGTCAGATTGACGTTGTACCTCAAAGTTGTGGTGACGTTGCATTTTGTTTGGAAATGAACATCGGGTTGACATCAGAACTCAATATCAGGCCGACATTAATGTCAAACCTAAAATCAACCAAATATCAATGTCATTTCACGTCGTTATTGGACATCAAAATAACACTGTCCTTAGATGCTGGCTGGATATTGAATTTTGCTCACCTGACATCACAACCTAAATGTACCCTACTATTAACATCTTATGACGTTGTGTGCCTGCTGGGCAATAACTACAGAATGTTACGTTTACAGACATGCACAAATTACATGTAAATGCATCAGCTTTTTACAGCGTAATACTACTTATTACACTTGAGTACTTTTAAAAGGTTTACTTTTTACTCATACTTTGAGTAATATTTACAACACTTTTACTCTACTTGCAGTAGATTTTTGGCAAGTAACGGTATTTTAACTTAAGTATAATTTTTCACTACTCTTTCCATCACTGGTAATTACATGAATTAGAAACTCGAGGGGAAAACTAGGTTACTCCAGGAAGAGGTGTAGTGAGGCTAGAAGGGGGAGCTTATTTTGCAGTTTTGTGGGCCTTGATGGTGACACTATACTGTATTGTAAAACCATACTGAAAAAAAAAAGTTTTTATAAAAAACCCAAATGCGATTCAGACATAAATAGCACATGCAAAATATGTAGGACATGTGAAACATTTATTTTATTTTTTCACAATTTTTTTAATTGTACATCCAAGTTGCATTACAAGAGTTTCACTTTTGCAATGATATATTAATATCATGTGAAATATGTTGTTTTGGAGCATTTTCATGTAAAAACCTTTTGATCATGTAAAAAAAATCTGGTTATTATGTGTGGAGAGTATGTGATCACATGAAAATTACTTTCACCTGAAAATGCTCCATAACCACATATTTCACATAAAAATTAACATGTCATTGCAAAATAATAATAAAAAAAAAATCTTGTAATGTAACTTGGGTTTATGCTGAAGACAATTTGCTATACAAATGCTACATATTGCAGATTTATTTATTTATGTTTATATCCATAAAATGGAAGTCAGTTGACAATTGGTTTAACTACCAACATTCTTCAAACTAAATGTCATATTCCACAGAAGAAAGACATTTATAACATGATAAAGTGAATAATTGAAGACAATATTTTAAATTTTGGGTAAAATGTTAAGGGTAAAGCTTTGAAAGTTTATTAAACCAGTGATTGCTTGAAAAAAATTCTCAACAAAATAACAAAGACACTATTTTTATTGCATAAAGATCATTATAAAATCAGATCATTTAAAAGCAATTTTCACTAGAGTTACCTTCAATCAGGATGTTACACACCAAATATAGTCAGCATAATGGTTAGGTTCAATCTGCAGCCTATTAATGTCAAAATCTAAGGTCATATATTTGAATATTTATTCATTATGCGTTTCGCATGTAAAGATCACCAACACATTAAAAAGTAAAAACAAAAAACAAAATAAAAACACATTGCTTGAGATTAAATCTAAACCTTTTGAGTACTTTTAATGAAAAAAAAAAATAACATGAAAACAATGGCTCATTACTCTAATACTTATTAACATATTTAGTTAAATTTAGTCAAAAACTATAGCACCCAATGCAACCACTAAGTGACATTTGAAAAACAAATAAAAAAACAAGACATACAAATAATTTTCTTAAATTATTAACCACTACTCTTAAAACTCAATGCATTAATCTTAATATTGTAAATACATGTCTGTCAAATAATATTACAAGTTTGGGAATGTGGGCATAATATGGTCAGTTTACAGTAAACTGGCACATGCATGAGAAATACAAGGCTAAAACTGTGCTAAAGGAAGGTGTTCTAGTAAACATCTGAATAAATGAACTGAAACTAGTTTGCACAAACACACATGCAAATGTACATCCTGTTTGCTGCAGGATACATACATCAAATGGTCAACTTATTGAAAAATATAGGAAAATAGACTATTGCGAATTCACACTGAGTTTATTAAGCATGTTATATAAAAGTAAATTATTAGAAAATAGTTATTACTTTTAATTACAATAAATGTTTGAGAAAACAAGTAAAATGCAAATTAAACAGTTGCTTTCTTCTTCCTTTATATTCAGTTTTTAAAAAGTTTTAAAAATATTAAAGGCATTTTCTTTAAGCATCAAATCTATTGAACGTTTACTGAAATATTGATCACTTTGCAAAAGAAAGTTTGTAATAATCTTAAGCAATTTCACAATAAACAGAAGGAAAGTCTAGTTGGCTTTATTAGAGCTCAGTTTATACCACAACCTGTCCCAGAATGCCTCATGCATCTCCGGCTCCTGTGGCCAATCCAGATAGGTCCTAGTTTTCACCAGCCGGGCCAGTCTGTGATGGGAGGAAAGCAAGCGAGATGGAATGGTTTCTAGGAAGACCAGGATAAGAATGTCTCTGTGTTCTACCTGGAGCCGGTAGGTGGCCAGCTGCATCTCCAGTGAGCACCAGTTGCTATCGAGGTAGTTGCGACTGACGAGACAAAGAGTCCAGCGACTTGCGTAGATGCTGTCTGTGATGTTTTCCACAATGTCGTGTCCCAACTGAAAGTCCCGACTGTGCAGACAGAGACGCAGAAATGGAGGCCCGCGCTGCTCTAAGTTTGGAAGAAGTTCCTCCATGACCCAGTGCTCATCCTTACCGCTGTAAGACACGAAGGCATCATAGCGGTACTGCTGTTTCTCCTTCATACGCAAAGCCTCTCGAAACCATCCATTGGCGATGTGATAGAAGGGCTTCAAGTACTGGCCTACAAATTTATACATCAATACCACAACAATAAAGATGCACAAAAACACAGAAGTGCTGGTGAACAACACAAAGTTAAGGTCAAATGAGCAGTTCTCCTTGATAAAGCTGACAAACTTGAGTTGGTCAAATTCACTGTCAATCACACACTGCAAATCATGCATAGAGGGGTTCAACATGACAACCTCCACCTTCCTATTGTCGTCCTTCACCCACGAGACCAGCCATGCATTATCACAACTGCAGTACAGACCCACGCCTTCAAAATGAACAAACTGCAAATGAGTGAGATGATCCGCAAAAGTTTGTAGAATGTTAACAGTATCTTTTTGGTATAGTGCTAGTTTTGTCAGTGCCTTTAAGTCCTTGGTCAGACTTCCATCCAGAAATAATAATCTGCAGTTTGCCAGAATCAGAGTCTCCAGTTTCGTCAGATTGTGAAACGTTATGGCCGTGTTCGGCTGATTTGTAAAGTCAATGTTTCGCAGGTTTAAAGTTTTTAAATGAACAAGCCGATTGATCACAGACAAGTCTCCAATATTGTCAGCGAACACTGACTGAAATTCCAGACTGACGACTGATGGCACATATTTCCCAATGAATTCATTTTCACAGATCATATATGCTGCTTGTATCTGAAGTGTGAATACAGATGTTAAAAGTAAACTATTGCAGTCCTCAACAATCACATATTGACCTTTGATATTCAGGTTTAGCCCATTATTCAGTGTGGTATTACTCCCAATCACAAGATGCATTGGTCTCAGTCCTGAACTAATGAAAACATTACTCAAATTATATGGGATTACTCCAAATATATCAGATAAATGCAGCTTGATCAGTGACATGTTAGGAGGGAAGTTCAGATCTCCCAACAGTAGTGTCCTAAGGTTAAAAAAATGTCCAAATGATTCTGGCTCAATGTAAATTATTGGATTTCCTTGAAGATCCAGAACCCTCAGTTCATATAAGCCACTGAATGTGTGTTGATAAATAGAAGATATTTTGTTGCTATGGAGGTTTAACTCTTTCAGCTTGTTCAATCCAATAAAAGCAAAATCCTCTATGACTGAAATTTTGCTTGAGGTAAAGTTCAAAGTTTCAAGATTTGGAAAACACATAAATTGGTAAGAAACTATCTTATCTATCTTATTTTTTTTAAGAATTATAACAGTAAGCTGTTTGACTGTCTGTGGAAATGAAGCACAAAGAGATTGGAAATCATTTGATCTGAGCACATGCTTAAATATAGTAACAAAGGTGAGGTTGCTGAAAATCTGAAAGAGAGAATTTACATCTAAGAGGTTGACAATCTCTCCACATATGTCAAAACCTAGACCAATGCCTCTAATATATTTACACTCATCTGAGATGTTAGGAGTCAGTGATAAGTTAATAAATTTATAAGAAACATATATTGTCTCAATTGAATATATCTTTGCTGCTACACATAAATCAGCAACATTAACTACATCCACATTGAAATCCAAAGTTCTGATTTTATGTACTCCAATTAAAGAAAGATCTCTGAGGAAATCTGTGTTTGAAAGAAACTGAAAGCCAGAGAGCTTTCCTAAAACCTTCAATGCTCCCTCATCAACATGTTCTAATTTCCCTAAAAGCACATGCACCTCTTTAATATTAAACTCAGTCGATATGTCAGAGATGTTGAAAACTGAGCAGTTTGGTTTCTGAAGTCTATTTAACAGATTTTCAGATAGAGAGAAATGCTTTAAAGATTTTATATTTACCAGCCGACACAAAATCTCAGACATGTCTTTCAAACACACATTAAATAAAAATAGGTTTTGCAAGTGACCAATCTTTTCAAAAACATTTGCTTCCAATGATGGTAAACTATATTCTAAAATAAACAAACTGGTAAGTGAGGGAAGTCGACTGAAATCAAGAGCTACCTCACAGCACTTTTTTGAATTGGATGATGTTATTGTTAGTGAAGATACATTCGTTAATCCATTAAAAGCTTCCGGAGGGACCTCTGATAAACATCCCACAATTTCAAGATTTTCCAAAGAACCAAAACGTGAGAAAGAGTTTGGAACCAGAACCCCATGCAAATCCATCTCGATGTAGAGATTTAGTATGTTTGCAGGAAGTCCACGAAGGTCCTCTTTAATATCCACAACACTCACACACTCAGCAATGTTTGTTTGTCCAGCATAGAATGGGGCAATAGTAAGCCCTTCAGCATCACTGTAGAAGACACAATTTCCAGCAAGCCAAGAACAAACAAATGAAGTCTTCAGAAACAGAATGAAAATCGCAAATAGATACACCATTTTCAGTTCATCTGTGATCTTCATAGCTTATGATCTTCTTGTCTTGGCATCTGTCTCTGGAGGTTTTTAACCGTATCAGAAGATTTGAGCAAGAAGTAAACTTCCCCTTACATAGACTGTTTCCTCAATTATGTCTCATGTCATATTAACATCTGTATTTAAATGCTTAATGTCCCCATGAACCGGAAGTTGTGATGCAGTTCCTTGGAAATGGATTTTTAAATGAGAAAACAGTAGGTGTGGCTTGTTTTTTCTACTGCGGGCTGAATAGATGTAGTAGGCATGTCATTCAGAAAAATCAGAAACGTGGTTTTAGAAGAGTTATTACAACCTGACAGACACCTCCTACTCACCATTACTGTTTGTTGTCAAAACTGACAATTGAAGCAGTTTTTTTTTCTTCTTAATGCATGCACAGATGAATTGTTCAATGCAATGTGAGCTAATAAAATCATATGATTTTTTTTTTATTTTATTTATTTCTTGGGGACTTTAAAGAGATAGTACACCCAAAACTACAGATTCTTTTAGCATTTGCATTCTAAACATTTATTCTTTGTGTACGAGTGGGCGCAGCCATTGGAATCTTTTTGGCTCAAGACTTCCGGTCTCATTTACTTCCATTCAGTTTTAGACATTAAAAACAGCTCGTTTTGCTGCATGATGTTGCAAACTGATATTTTTTTTCTTACAATTCTCTATTTTGTCTATGTAGTCATGCAAACAATTGCTTGTAGAGCAAATAGTTTGATAGTTTTCTGCCATATTATTCCTAGTCATTTCTAATATTGGCAACTGAATCGCATGTTCTAACAATCGCAAAAACAAGTGCACTTCCGCATTGAAGAAAAAAGTCAATAGGAGCAAGATTCCTCTGACTGGTTGCCTAATGAAGCCAGGCATGGGTGGGCCAGGTAAGTAGGCCTACCTGGGATTTGTTTCCCAAACAACAATGTAACCTGAGGCTAAAATATATTATTATGATGCATAATTAGAGAAATAAATGATGTAGTGACAAGTGTTTCCCAAATTCTGTTAGAGATCCATATAATTTATAGTAGTTTTAAAACGGTCACTGGCCTTGTCTACTGTCCTACCATGTCTGAAATCCTCCACTATTGTATAGTTACCAAACAAATCTCACATCTTGAGCCTGAGTGACTACAGGCCAGTTGCACTCACACCAGTGGAGATAAAGTGCTTCAAAAATTGGTCCTGGGTCACATTTTGACCACCAAGCTTTGACACTCACCAGTTTGGAGGACAGTCCTCCATGCTGCACTTTCCTACCTGGAACATATGGGAAGCTACGTCCAAATGCTTTTTGCGGATTATAGCTTGGTGTTAAACACCATTCTTTCCATTAAACTGGTAGACAAGCTTAAGGACTAAGGGCTTCCACACTCCACCTGCATGTGGATTAATAGCTTTCTGTCTGATCGCAGTCAGAGATTCAGAATAGGTCAACATACCTCCACAGTCCTTAGCCTCAGCACTGGCTCTCTACAGGGTTGTGTTCTAAGCTCCCTGCTCTGTACTCTTTGTACCCACGACTGCACCCACACTCACCCAAGCAACACCATGGTGAAGTTTGTGGACAACACTACAGTGGTTGGACTTACATCATGAGGGGATGAGTCAGCCTATAGGGATGAGGTGGAGCAGTTCTCATGGTGATATAAGGAGAATAATCTGCTTTTTAACACCACAAAGACCAAGGAGCGGATCATTGACTACGAGAGGAAGAAAACAGACATTACTCCAACTTTATTAGTGGGGACTGTGTAGAGGGTTGCTGTTTTCTGGTTTCTGGGAGTCCAGATAGAGGAGGGCCTGACTTGAAGCACAAACTTTTCTGAGCTGCTGAAAAAGGCTCTGCACTGACGAAGAACAATGTTACTCAGACTACTGGTATCCTTCTAACGGTGCTCCATAGAGAGCATCTTAACATAATGGATCGGCATATGGTTCAACAGCTGCCCAGTGGCTTAGAGAAAACCGCTCCAGAGGGTCATAAACATGGCACAGAAGATCGCCAACTGCCCTCTCCTAACACTGGAAGATCTATACACCTCACAACGTATTAAAGGGCCATGAAACCCACCTGTCTGAGCAGGGTGTTTTCACACCTCTAGTTTGGATAAAGTCAGGAAAGTGAGTGTGTCCAGCTCTGTTAAGGGGGAGTGTCGAAGGAGGGAAAAAGGGAAGATGCATAAAAATTTGCATGAAAATGAGTTTCAGTATGAGCATACGCTGATTTTCACAGAGGCAAAACAAACACACAGATGCAGGGGAGAAAGACAGAGACTGTGTTTACATGGACATCAATAGTCAAAATATTTGCCACATTATTAAATGGTGGACTTTAACTGCAGTTCGGATCTTTCTCTTTCATTCAGGAACATTTCATTCATGCCCCTGATACAAACGAGATATTTGATTTGTGGAACTGCTGGAAGTGTGTAACGTTATTTTTAATGCAATGTTTGATACCGCACGGGAAATGAGAGAAAAAAACTCTCCGCCTTTCTCGGTAACTTAGGTGCACTCAGTAGGTAGCGGCAGAAAGCGCGTGTGTTATTCCTGTCATAAGATGCTGCGAAAATTTTACTCGACATTAATAGTTTGATAGCGCTGTTTACATGTTTACACTCGAAGAGCAGCATTTACAGCGGATCTTTCAGTCTATAATATTGTAGTGATATTATTGATATTAATATTAATCTACTGCAAACTTTTGTAACTTAGAAATCATTTTGACTAAGGTCTGTCTTTAAACACTGAAAGAGTACTGCTGACGATACAAACTAACTTTGCCCCTAAATAAACAAACAAAGACCACTAATTGCTTACCAAATATGTAGAGACAGGACAATCAACACCAACTGGATCCCCATCTTTATTAAAAGGAGACAAGCGGCAAATCCGGATTTTACCATTTCCTTATGAGAAAAGCTCTCGGGTAAAAAATGTTCCTTAGACGAGAGCCTTAGACACATATTTTTGTTGCGAGTCAACATGGGAGCTGCGCTCTCATGGCGGGAAAATTAAAACAAAACCTTTGTTGCAGCACATTATAAAAGCAACACTGACGACCCAAATCTCCAAACAATTCTTCTTCTCCCACTTGTTTTGGCAACACAACGTGGCATCTCTCTGCCGTCTGAACACTATACAGGTAAGCACTTCTTCTTTCAGGTCTTCTGATTGGTTTGAATCAAGTCTTTCTCTTGAATTAATGCTGCGTACTCAGAGACGTCACAAAGTACACCCAGGTACAGACAGTCAGTCTACATGCTGGAATACACACAAGTATCTAATCGGTGTGACGCAGCTTCAAAAATTAGTTTCAAACCGGAAGAATGAATTTGATCGAAATAACGCAAAAACAACAATTTTTCACTTTTTTGTGAAATATTTGTGTCCTAATAGTGTTTTTAGCAGCTTGGCACACATATATGAATGTTAACAGATTAAAAAATGTGTTTTGGTGTTTTGTAACCCTTTAAGAAAGCCCAAAGCATCCTCAAGGACACATCACACTTAGGACATGATCCGTTAAAACTATTACTATCAGGGAGACGATACAGGACAATCAGAAAAAAAACTGTTATTAGCCAACAGCAATATCCACTCTCAATAATCAAAAAAAAAAAAAAAAAAACATGTCCTTCATGGGATAAATAGACAGAGATTAGTTTTTTTTATGTTTATATATATATATAAATAAATAAATAAATAAATAATATATATATATATATATATATATATATATATATATATATATATATATATATATATATATAATTTATTTATTTATTTTTTTTTTTTTTAGATTTTTAATATATACTAAAATGGTGCAGTGCAGTTATAAGGAGCTTGTTATTTTGAACAGATGAGTTTTAAGTCTGGATTTGCACAGAGGGAGAGAGAACATGTCACACATGTCAAGAGGAAGAGAATTCCAGAGTTTCAGAGTTTGCAATAGTATCTGGACACAGCCTTTATGATGCAAGCTGAGATTGCATCACTCAGTGATGCAATGTCAGACACAATGCACTCAAATGGAGCGAGTGATGTCATGGTGAGGGGTAGGGTTAGGGGTAGGGTTGGGTGAGCGCATTAAAAAGCATTGGATGCAGCTCAGATTGTACTACACCAGGTCTGCATCCAGACCCCTCTCTCCCATTGTGCTAAGATGGGCAGAGGGGACGTTTATTCATTTATCTATTTATTTATAATTTTTAAACAGGAAAAGATTAAAAGATGATCGGGCCTGACTTAGCATGAATGCTATTTTTCAGCAGGTTCCGGCTCTGCAGAACATAAAATCAGACAGACATCTCATCCATCAACACAGTACAACCGGGGCACTTCAGATCATTTTGGAAGGGCATTTTCTTTCCAAGACTAAAAAGGGCATGTGCACTGCACAGGCTGAGCCCTATGTGTGCATGTGCCTGCAGCAGAGGTTCAGACTTTCCTGCTGTGAGGCAACATCACTACCCATTGCATTACCACGCCACCTCCCTATTTTGACTTAACTGGGAGTGAAGATGAGTAGCAACTATGTTTTGAGTATTTTGGAAACAGGTTAGAGATAGGGTGGAGGCTATTGTAATTATTGGGATAGAGATTTTGTGTTTGTTTGTTTTTTCAGAATAGGGGTGACTGCTACAGTTTTGCAATGTGAAGAAACAATTCCAGTAGTGGGAGGAGTGGATAATGGAAGATAAGAGGGGGAGCAGAGGGGAGAGGCAGGATTTGACCAAAAGGTACACGACCCTACATCTCTACACACATTCATAAAAAAATGACCATTTTCCACAAAAACCAAATCAATTGAAAAATATGCAGAGATTTTATTTATTTACTTTTATTTAAGAACTTTTATTTACACACAAATACAGGCACCTCACAAAGTATACAACATACATACATAAACACAGGATTGTATTTTATTTTATTCCTAGGATTGCATGTAGCCTACATAAAATGTGTAAAATAAACAAATAATGTTTTTAAAGGAACTGCTGTTAAAAGGAAGAACTAATCGGCCCAGCACATATTATTCATTCACACAAACCATTAAAAATGTAATATTCAAACTTTCTAAAATTTGCATTTTTCTCAGGCTCCTGTTTTGATTCAGTAATTTCATTTTTATGGCAAAGAAAAGGTTATTTTTTATCACTTTTAAAATGAAATAACTGAACATAAACATAAGAGGCTGAGAAAATTTGTCATTGTAGAAGAAAATTCTAGGTAAGGTTTTTGCCTCTTAACTCTTCATAAAGCTTTAAAGTAACTAGTAATTCAAGTAACTTTTAAGATTGTTAATTTTACTTGAGTAAACATTTCCATAAAAGTCCAGTAAAGTGTGGGGACCTCCCCTTTTAAAAACAAAAAACAAAACAGTAAATAGCATTTAGTTTTTTATTAGTGCTCTGCCAGTTGAAGTAGTTGAGATCAATGAAATGAAAAGCGAATAAGAAGCATTTTGAAGGAGCAAGGTATTTTCAGTCTCTGTGGGTACTGATGGTGACACAATACTGTGCTGTAAAACTATAGTGTAAAAAACACTGTCCTTACAAAAATACACAATATGCAGGCCAGAAACAAGCTTTTTTGTAGTTGTTGAAAATATTCATGCGACACCAACATGATTACATACTCTCCACACATGACCACATTTGTTTCAAGAGTTCACACTTAGCTGATGATTGATTATAAGCAAGTTTGGCATGCTGTCCCGGGAGAGAGCCCTGAGCTCGAAGGTTCTTGAGCCCTGGGCTCCCTCCCGTTTGGAGGAAGAGAGGGGAGCCTCGAGCTCAGGTAGATCTCGACAACTCCCCTTTTTATAATAGCTAAAGATTAAGATTGAAAGCTATTAAAAGATATGCTGCATTATTAGATTACCTGTATTGAAATTTAGATTTAACGATTAACTTGTTGTACATGTTTTTGGAATGTGGGAGGAAACCGGAGAACCCGGGGAAAACCCACGCAAGCACGGGAAGAACATGCAAACTACACACAGAAACGACCACCGGCCTGTTAAGGAACTAGAACCGGTGAAGTTCTTGCTGTGAGGCGACAGTGCTAGTCACTGAGCCACCGTGCTGCCCTATGGAGGGAAAGGTGAAAAGGTAGGGGTGGAAAGGGGGATTCTTCAAATCGAAGATGACTGTAGTGAGAAAACCCTGGCTCTTTATAGTGGTTAGGAATGGCCTGATTGGTGGATCAAGCATGCTAATGCAGAACCAGCCGTGTTCAATCATAATCACGTGCTCCTCTCGAAATTAGTTTATGAATAAACTTCACTTCAAGAGTTCACACTTAGCTGATGATTGATTATAAGCAAGTTTGGCATGCTGTCCCGGGAGAGAGCCCTGAGCTCGAAGGTTCTTGAGCCCTGGGCTCCCTCCCGTTTGGAGGAAGAGAGGGGAGCCTCGAGCTCAGGTAGATCTCGACAACTCCCCAAAATGCTCCACTCGGGACAGCAGCCGCGTATTTGAAGAACCCCCCAAAAGGCACAGGAGATTAATGCCATATCCGGCTGCTGAAAAGTGATACAGAAATAGCTTGGAGGAGCAACAGAGACTGGTGTGGGTGTAAAAATTAACTGAAAGTGCTTATGTATGACTATGTGTGCTCCCGGGTCCTGTTAATTGTAAGGACCAGCGGGAGAGTGAGTGGGGTAAGTGTAAAGGTTTAAAACATATGTGGTGAGTTTCGTAAAGGTTTAGTATAGTAGTGATGGAAAATGAAGCTGTAAGGTTCTGCGGAGCTGTAGCTGCAGATGAGAAGCGGTTAACTGATTAACTGCTTTGGCAGTCCAATGGGGGTGTGTCAGTAGTGGTATGGATAAATGGTAGTGTGCTTGAGCTCCGGTGGAGCGACACTGCTGCAGCAGTGGTGCAGGGGTGATGAAGCTCGGCTGAGCGTCTCTGCGACTGCAGAGGTGCGGTGGTAGTCAGTACTAAGGGGAAGAATACGCTTCTGCAGCAGCGTTTTAACTGCTTTAGCAGTGCTGGGCGTGACAGAAGTGGTATAAGTGTAATGGAAGTGTGCATGAGCTCCAGCAGAGCGTCACTGCTGCAGCAGTGGTGCAGGGGATGTAAATGATGCTCGGCTGAGCGTCTCTGCTGCTGCAGAGGTGCAATGGAAGTCAGTATTTGTAAGGGAAATACGCCTCCGCAGGGACGTTTAACTGCTTTAGCAGTGCTGGAGAGTGTATCAGTCTTAGGTTGCTAAATTAAAGTGTATATGCGCTCGCTGAGCGTCACTGCTGCGGCAGTGATGTGGAGGGGAGTGATGCTCGGCTGAGCGTCTCTGCGACTGCAGAGGTGCGGTGGTAGTCAGTACTAAGGGGAAGAATACGCTTCTGCAGCAGCGTTTTAACTGCTTTAGCAGTGCTGGGAGTGACAGAAGTGGTATAAGTGTAGTGGAAGTGTGCATGAGCTCCAGCAGAGCGTCACTGCTGCAGCAGTGGTGCAGGGGATGTAAATGATGCTCGGCTGAGCGTCTCTGCTGCTGCAGAGGTGCAATGGAAGTCAGTATCTGGAAGGTAAATACGCCTCCGCAGAGACGTTTAACTGCTTTGGCAGTGCTGGAGAGTGTATCAGTAGTGGATTGCTAAGTGGAAGTGTATATGCGCTCGCTAAGCGTCACTGCTGCGGCAGTGATGTAGAGGGGAGTGATGCTCGGCTGAGCGTCTCTGCGGCTGCAGAGGTGCGGTGGAAGTCAGTATCTAAAGGGAAGTGCGCTTTGGAGAGCTGATTAACAGCTGTGTAGCAGATAGGAATCAGGCACAGTAGAGCGACTCTGTGGCTGCAGGGGTGCATAGGTATTCAGAGTCTGGTGCATTATATGTGTGAAAGCAATACATGTTCCCGCTAAGCCTTTACAGCTGTATTATAGCAGGGAGTGTGGTGATGGAAAATAAATTGATACTACAATGCAATGTAATTAAGTGGAGCTGCTGTAAAGGTGTGATGGTGGTCAGTATGTAAGCAATACGAGTTCCCGCTAAGCCTTTATGGCTGTATTGTTGCGGGGAGTGTGGTGATGGAGAATAAATTGATGCTACAATGCAATGTAATTAAGTGGAGCTGCTGTAGAGGTGTGATTGTAGTCAGTATGGAAGCAATACAAGTTCCCGCTACGCCTTTACGGCTGTATTATTGCGGCGGAGTGTGATAATGGTTAAAATTTTTGAAAAGTGTACATGTGAGCTCTTAAAGAGCTTCACTGCTGTGGCAGTGGGAGCTTGGGGCTACCCCTATGGGAGTCCGAGCTGCAGAGAATGAGTGCAAGTGAAATTGAAAAATTATGAAGAGGAAGAGAAGGGAAGTTTAATAAAATAAAAAGGAAAGTTTAGTAAAAATGAGTCCTATGCAACTAAGACAGAAAGTAGGAAGAACAGACAGAGTCGTGCTGCTTGGAAACTAGGTTGAAGTCTGCAACCGAGAATCAGCTGGGCTTCTCTGAGGAAATATTGGCCGAGGCAAATTGAGGATTTAAAGGTGTTAGGGGACCAATGACAGAGTTTATATCTGTTGTTGGAAGACTGTTCAGGCAGGGCGTCACTGCTGCAGCATTGGTGCAGGGGAAAAATAATCTCAGCAGAGCTTCTCTGCAGTTACAGAAGTGCAATAAAATCAGTGGTGCAGAGAATTAAGGCTAAACAGCCGTCTCTGCAGTTGCAGCTCAGGCAAAGCTTAATTGTTGCAGCAGTGGTGCAGAGGGAGAATAAGGCTCGGCAAAGCGTCTCTGCAGTAGCAGAGGTGCAGTGGTACTCAGTATTAGAGCCTCACACGGAAATACTAAGTACTATTAGCAGTGATATTTAGAGATGAAAGTGAAAAAGGGGCTCAGCTAGAGCGTCACTGCAGTTGCAGTGATGTTAATGGGGTGTATAGTTAAGTGGAGCACCTAAACAGTCGATATTAGTAAGTTTTGAGTGCTCCCGCAGGGACGTTAAATACTGCCTTTAGTGATATGTAAAGATGAAGGTGAATAAGGCATATGCTAGAGGGTCACTGCGGTAGCAGTGGTGCTTTGGGTGTGCAACTCTGCGGAGCATTTCTGCGGCTGCAGTGGTGTAGTGGGCCAGAATGGAGGCAACTTGTGCTCCCGCAGAAGCATTTACTGCTGTATTAGTGCGGGGAGTGCAACGATAGTGGTATTTAGAAAATTCGTAAGTGTATGCAAGCTCACTTACAACGTTCCTGTTGCAGCAACTGAAACGCAAGACAACCCCTGAATTGGTCGGAGCTGTGGTGAATGAAAGTGAATAAAAGTATAGGATAGTTTAAATTTGGAGAGAAAAAGTTAAAGCTAGAAAAACGGGGAAGGGTAGTGAAGGAGCTCCTATGTTAAATAGGAAGGAAAATAGGAAGGAAATGACAGAGTCATACTTCATACCCAATAATGCATGATGGTGGAAGTTGGCTGGAGAGGATCGTCTGGGCTTCCCCGAGGTGGTATTGCTCTTCTGTGGTGTAAAAATGCTAAGAGGTTTAGAACCAGGGCCGGAGTGGGACACCTTTTCAGCTCTGGAGTTTCGAGCCTCAGACCAGCCCACCTCAGTTCACGACTGACTATATTAAAATAAGTAAATAAATATTTCCAAATCAGTTTCTAATGGCACTATCATGTTTTTTTTTTTTTTTTTTTTTTGAGAAAACAGCTGCTTTAGAACCTCAAATGTTCTACAACCTTAACAGTATTACATGTCTTATCAATAAAAATGAAAACACTAAATTACTCTAGCAAGGATCGAACCCAGGTCCGCGGTGTCTTAACCTAACGTGTTAACCACTCGACCACAACAACAACAAAAGAGAAAAGTTGCGGTAAAATAATGAATAAAAAGGCTGTGGTCAAGTAAATAAATTTAAAAATTGTCACTGCTGAGAGCAACAGATTCTGGAGCTAGGGACACCGGCCCTCGCGGCCAAAAAAAAAAACGGACCGGCCCACCGGGAATTCTCCCGGTCCTCCCGATAAGCCAATCCGGGCCTGTTTAGAACGAGTGTGTGGGGGAACGGATATCATCCTGCATCTCTTCATCCTGCGAAGATAGATCAGATATGGTTAGGTGTATTGTTGGATTGAAATGTCATACTTAGTTCAGAAGACTTAAATTAAAAAGGCTAGTGTGAATATGGCATCGAGGGTGTGGGCTATGTGAGTGGAAAAGTGTCATTTGCAAAGAGCGTAAATGTATTTAGAAATGGATGTGGAGTGTAATAGGTTGGATGAGGGTCAGCTTCTGCAACCAGCTGACATGATCTCTGAAATGAGAAAAACAAGAGAGAATCGGAAATGACATTACGACATGGTACATGTATGGCAAACACAATGAATTATTTTAGCTGATAACCATGCGGGGCGTCTTAATAAGAGCATGGGCAACTAAGTGCCTTTGTTAATGCATGGTACGAAGCCTCATTGTCGCAACGAGCAAAGATAGTAGAGGTAGGCATTTGTCCCTCCTAAGGATGGCATATTAAATGGGAAATCTGCTCGTCTAGTGGTCCTGATGTACCTCTTGAAGACAGGGTAGGTGGAATTATAGTGGAGTTTAAACCCCTTGGTTTGTATCTAACGCAGAGTCAATTGATGAAACATCAGACATGTCAGAAATGTCCTCCTCTCATTCGTGGAAGTCAAAGCGGGAAGTTTGTTTCTTTGCCGTTTTCACATCTAACCAACTTGCCATTATAAGCTTATGGCTTATAAGTGTATGGACATGAGTCACTGGGGCATATTACGATTGGACTTCTATGCCTAATGCGTTGAATGTTTTTTAGTAGCAGAGTAAATTTTTTAGAAGTTAAACTGCTATCAGATGTGGCAGTTTTTTTTTTTTTTTCCCTTTGATTTATACATTTTATAATTATTTATTTTCTATATTATTTATTTATTTATTCATTTATGTATTTATTTATCATCAGCCAACATCAAACCCTGAACTTATAATTAATGTCACCATTTAGTAGTAATTGTGTAAATGTAATGATAATCATTCATGAGCTTGTCATGAGAGAGGGTGGGACCATCTCAAATTTTTTTTTTTTTGAGAGTTCATTGGATGATGACGCTTCTCCTTTCAGCTATTGGCTCGAAGGAGTGTCAATCAAAGTTGCAGAAAAAGGCTGGCGGCCATTTTGTTTGCCAGAGAACTAGTGTTATGATTGGAGACGCTACTCTATTGAATGCAACACAGCGACTAGTTTGGAGGATTAACATGGATGTTTATCAATGTATGCATAAGTTGTGGACTGATGTTTTTAAGGATTGGATTGTCTAGAACCTTGATTGAGAGGTGAGTCATTCTATTCACGCTAGAATCATCCTTTAAAGATGGATGTTTAATCTTAGTTGTAGTTTGTGAGGCTTTCCCTTAAAAAGTGTCATGTATGTTACCGCTGGTGCACCCCTAGAAGAGAGTTCAGCTTGGATCGCAGGCATCGAGAGTTTAGGCAATGTTCATGGATGGTGATAGAGTTTTTACTGTGATCTTGTTGGAGAATTGGTTTGAAGACACAGAGATTGCATTGTGTGAGGCAATTTGAAGTAGAAGGTTGAGAAGTTGTAGTTGGATAAGTTGTTGAAGAAGTTGTTGTTGTTGTTGGAGAAGTTGATGTAGCTGGAGAAGTTGATGTAGCTGGAGAAGTTGATGTAGCTGGAGAAGTTGATGTAGCTGGAGAAGTTGATGTAGCAGCTGATGCAGAGCAGTGTATTCTTCAAATCGAAGATGACTGTAGTGAGAAAACCCTGGCTCTTTATAGTGGTTAGGAATGGCCTGATTGGTGGATCAAGCATGCTAATGCAGAACCAGCCGTGTTCAATCATAATCACGTGCTCCTCTCGAAATTAGTTTATGAATAAACTTCACTTAGATGTGATTTTAATGGTTTTACATGAAAGTCCTCCAAAACCATACGTTACACGTAATATTAACACATAATTGCAAATGTGAAGGTCTTGTAATGTGATTTGGGTGTATACTGGTATTTACTAAAATGTATGTATATCTTAAATTATACTTCATTTTACAGATGTTTTTCTTTTTGGTTTGATTGACCAACTTTCTTCAAAATAGATTTTGTGTTCCACAGAAGAAAGTCATAAAGGGTTAGAACATAATAAAAGTGAATAGTTGATGACAACATTTTAAACTGTTAAGGGTTTACATTTTTGGGTGAACTTTTAAGGTTAAAGTTCTGAAAGATTGTTAAGCCAGTCTGAGATTATGAATATTTAGTTAATTTTAATAATTTTTTTGAAACAAAATTGCAATAATTTTATTACATGTTTTAAGAGTGGTCTGACAATAATCCTCAATCAGGTTGTTGCCCACCAAATATAGTCAGTACAATTGTTAAGTGCAATCTGCAGTCTGTTAACGTCAAAATCTAAGGTCATATATTTGAATATTCATTCATTGTGGTGTTTTGCATGTAGAGATCACCAACACATTGAAAAGTAAAAACACATTGCTTGAGATTAAATCCAAACCTTTTAAGTTATTTTATTTAAAAAACAAATGCTAAAAAATAAATATTATAACACGTGTTACAAGCCTATATATAATGCCAGTACAAAGTGACGTTTAAAAAAATGCAAGCAATATATGGTTAGTGTACAATATTTTGGCACATACATGAGAAATACAAGACTCAAACTGTGCAGCACAAATTTTTTTTTTTAAGCCTGACCAAGTGAGGAAGGTGTTCCAGTAAAGATTTGAATAAATGAACTGAAACTAGTTTGCATATAAACATATGCAAATATACATCCTGTTTGCTGCAAATGATTTGCAAAATTAACCTTGAGGTTTAGGCTATTAAACTATATATATATATATATATATATATATATATATATATATATATATATATATATATATATATAGAGAGAGAGAGAGAGAGAGAGAGAGAGAGAGAGAAAGAGAGAGAGAGAGGTTTCAGTAGGTGCTCCAAACATTATTTGAGTGTGGAACATGTTAAAATACATTAAATGGTCAACTTATTAAACAGTATAGAAGCATAGCTTATTCTGACATTACACCAAGTTTATTAAGAATGTTATAGAAAAGAAAATTATTAGAAAATGGTCTTTACATTTAATTACAATAAATGTTTAAGAAAGATGATTTAAATGCAAATTAAACAGTTGTTTTCTTTATCTATTATTATAATCAGTTAAAAAAGGACACTTTTTCTTGATTAAGCATCAAATCTATTGAACGTTTACTGAAATATTGATCACTTTGCAAAAGAAAGTTTGTAATTATCTTAAGCAATTTCACAATAAACAGAAGGAAAGTCTAGTTGGCTTTATTAGAGCTCAGTTTACACCACAACCTGTCCCAGAATGCATCATGCATCTCCGGCTCCTGTGGCCAATCCAGATAGGTCCTAGTTTTCACCAGCCGGGCCAGTCTGTGATGGGAGGAAAGCAAGCGAGATGGAATGGTTTCTAGGAAGACCAGGATAAGAATGTCTCTGTGTTCTACCTGGAGCCGGTAGGTGGCCAGCTGCATCTCCAGTGAGCACCAGTTGCTATTGAGGTAGTTGCGACTGACGAGACAAAGAGTTCGGCGACTTGCGTAGATGCTGTCTGTGATGTTTTCCACAATGTCGTGTCCCAACTGAAAGTCTCGACTGTGCAGACAGAGACGCAGAAATGGAGGTCCACGCTGCTCTAGGTTTGGAAGAAGTTCCTCTATGACCCAGTGCTCATCCTTACCGCTGTAAGACACGAAAGCATCATAGCGGTACTGCTGTTTCTCCTTCATATGCAAAGCCTCCCGAAACCATCCACTGGCGATGTGATAGAATGGCTTGAAGTACTGGCCAACAAACTTATACATCAGGACCACAACAATAAAGATGCACAAAAACACAGAAGAACAGGCGAAAAACACAAAGTCAAGGTCAAATGAGCAGTTCTCCTTGGCATAGCTGACAAAGTTGAGTTGGTCAAATTCATTGCCAAAAAAACACTGCAAATCATGCATGCTGGGGTTTGACATGTCAACCTCCACCTTCCTGTTGTCCCTTATCCACGAGACCAGCCATGCATTATCACAACTGCAGTACAGACCCAATCTATAAAAACAAACAAACTCCAACTGAATGAGATGAACAGCAAATGTTTGTAGAATATTGACAGTATCTTTGGGGAATAGCACTAGTGTTGTCAGTGCCTTTAAGTCTTTGGTCAGACTTCCATCCAGAAATAATAATCTGCAATTTGCCAGAATCAGAGTCTCCAGTTTTGTCAGATTGTGAAACATTATGCCCGTGTTCGGCTGATTTGTTAAATCAATGTTTTCCAGTTTTAGGGTTTTCAAATGAACAAGCTGATTGATTACAGACAAGTCTCCAATATTGTCAGAGAACATTGACTCAATTTTCAGACTGACGACTGATGGCACATATTTCCCAATGAATTCATTTTCACAGATCATATATGCAGCATTTATCTGAAGTGTGACTACAGATGTTAAAAGTAAACTATTGCAGTCCTCAACAATCACATATTGACCTTTGATGTGCAAGTTTAGCCCATTATTCAGTGTAGTATTACTCCCAATCACAAGATGCATTGGTCTCAGTCCTGAACTAATGAAAACATTACTCAAATTGCGTGGAATTTCTCGAAATATGTCAGATAAATGCAGCTTGATCAGTGACATGTTAGGAGGGAAGTTCAGATCTCCCAATAGAAGTGTCCTAAGATTAATAAGATGTCTAAATGATTCTGGCTCAATGTGAAATAATGGATTTTCATTCAGATCCAGAACCCTCAGTTCATGTAAGCCACTGAATGTGTGTCGATGAATAGAACATATTTTGTTGCTGTGGAGGTTTAACTCTTTCAGTTTGTTCAATCCAATGAAAGCAAAATCTTCTATGACAGAAAATTTGCTCATTGCTAACTTCAAAGTTTTAAGATTTACAAAACACATAAACTGATGAGAAACTATCTTATCTATCCTAATAATTCGTAGCACCATATCAGAAATCTTTTTGACCGTCTGTGGAAATGAAGCACAAAGAGATTGAAAATCATTTGATCTGAGCACATGCTTATCTATGGTAATCTGGAAGAGAGAATTTACATCTAAGAGGTTGACAATCTTTCCAAATATGTTATTTTCAAGCATAATGTAACCAATTTGTTTACAGCCATCTGAAATTTTAGAAGTCAGTGACAAGTTAATTGTATCATAATCAACATCTACAGACTTAACTGAATATAACTTTGCTGCTACACACAAATCGTCAACATTAAGTACATCCACTGTGGCAATTATTACACTAATTTGATGTACTCCAATTAAAGAAAGATCCCTCAGAAAATTTTTGCTTGAAACAGTAAAATACAACCTGGAGAGCTTTCCAAAAACTTTTAAAGCCCCCTCATCTACATGCTCTAACTTTCCCAAAAGCAAATCTGCTCTTTCAATATTAAACTTAGTCGATATTTCAGAGACGTTGAAAACTGAGCAGTTTGGGTATTGAAGTCTTGTTAACATTGTATTACCTAAACCAAGGTACTTTAATGGTTTAACATTTTTAAGCCGACACAAAACCTCAGATAAATCCTTCAAACACTCACTGCATAAATGTAGCCATCGCAACTGTGGAATCTTTTCAAAAACATTTGATGGCAATAATGACAAACTATAGTCTGAAAGAGACAGACTGGTAAGTGAGGTCAGGCGACTGAAATCAAAAGCTACCTCAGTGCATTGTTGGGAACATGATAGTGTTAGTGTAGTCACATTCGTCAATCCATTAAAAGCTTCTGGAGGGACCTCTGATAAACATCCCACAATTTCAAGATTTTCCAAAGAACCAAAACGTAAGAATGTGTTTGGAGCCAGGACACCATGATGGCCTAGATCCGTCTGAACAATGAGATTCTGTAAGTTTGCAGGAAGTCATCGAAGGTCTTCTTTCATGTCAGTGACACTACGGCATACAGTAGTGTTCCGTTTTCGAGGAGAGGATGTGCTAAAAGAAAATTCTTCCCCGTCACTTTTAATATGACATTTTCCAGCAAGCCAAGAACAAACATATGAAGTCTTCAGAAATAGGATGAAGAATGCAAAAAAAAGTCCCATCTTCAGTTCCTCAATGATTTTTATAGCTTATGATCTTCTTGTTCTGGCCTCTGTCTCTTGAGGTGTTTAACCATATCAGAAGATTTGAGCAAGAAATAAACTTCCCTTTTTGTGACCACATTTATATTTACGTGTGACACATGGACAGTTTTATCAGTTCAGATGCTTATTAACATATTTAGTTAAATGTGTTAAAGGGACAGCACACTCAAATTTTAAATTCCATCACCCTATGTACTTCTAAACATTTACTTTTTTCTATACTGTAGAAGCAACATCTCCCAGTAACCCAAGACCGGTTGCTTAATGAAGCCAGGTTTGTCGGGCTAGGTAATTACCAGTGGTGTAAGGTAACACATTAGAAATACTCAAATTACTGTAATTGAGTATATTTTTTTTCTCAGAAATTGTAATTTACTTAGTAGTTTTAAAATGTGTACTTTTACTTTCCCTTGAGTACATTTTTAGTGCAGTATTGGTACTTTTACTCCCCTACTTCAACCTGCAGTCACTACTTTATTTTTTCTTATCTATGGGGATTAGAAAAATCAGTCCTGTGTTTCCTGTCCAATCAAATCACACTTAGAAGGTAAATCACATCATACTGAACTACCTGAAGACATGCCATTTGTAATTGCAGAAAACTGTTTGGAAGCATTAAAAGTGTTCAAGAAGACGTCCAAACTCTTTATACGCATTGACCCAGAGACTGTTTAGATGCATGACAATGATGAGAAATGACAGATGTTTACTGTCTGATGACCGAAATGGCCTTAAACATCCAGCAGGCACAAGATGTCAACATGAAGTCAGATTGACGTTGTACCTCAAAGTTGTGGTGACGTTGCATTTTGTTTGGAAATGAAAATCGGGTTGACATCAATGTCAAACCTAAAATCAACCAAATATCAATGTCATTTCACGTCGTTATTGGACATCAAAATAACATTGTCCTTAGATGCTGGCTGGATATTGAATTTAGCTCACCTGACATCACAACCTAAATGTACCCTACTATTAACATCTTATGACGTTGTGTGCCTGCTGGGCAATAACTACAGAATCTTACGTTTACACACATCCACAAATTACATGTAAATGCATCAGCTTTTTACAGCGTAATACTACTTATTACACTTGAGTACTTTTAAAAGGTTTACTTTTTACTCATACTTTGAGTAATATTTACAACACTTTTACTCTACTTGCAGTAGATTTTTGGCAAGTAACGGTATTTTAACTTAAGTATAATTTTTCACTACTCTTTCCATCACTGGTAATTACATGAATTAGAAACTCGAGGGGAAAACTAGGTTACTCCAGGAAGAGGTGTAGTGAGGCTAGAAGGGGGAGCTTATTTTGCAGTTTTGTGGGCCTTGATGGTGACACTATACTGTATTGTAAAACTGTAGCTGATGCTGATTGGTCAGCTTGTAATTTTGTTTATTGTTTTGAATTTCATTATTTGAATGTGTATTGGTATATGTTTGTTACTAATTTCTTTGTTTCCGGTTGGCCTGAGTGGGAAGTCACATGATTCTCATTGATTGATTTAACCTGTGAGAGTTTGTATGGTCACTCAGGATAGTGAGATCTCAATGCAAGCACCTGTTTAATGTTCCTGCGTATTCTACAGCTGGTTATCAGGCCACCACGGTAAACTAAACATTGTTTATAAATTATTTGTTTATTTTGATGTCCTTTTGATCTGTGTTTGTGTGAAACATTTGGTTTGTTTATTTGTTTATCTTTTAGTTTTCACGGTGTTCAATAAAGAAAATCCACATGGACATCAGTATTTGGAAGCGTGGAGTGTTTTATTAACCGGCGGGTAGTTACAGTGAAAACGTGGCCCGATTCCTCCTCACCAAGGTGTTTATCAGCGGTGCACAGCAACAGTGAGCGGTTCGTATCTCTGGATGGACCTTTTGTGCGCGGCTGGGCTGCCTCTGCGGTGACGGAGGACGCTATTTTCGGCGCGTGATTCCTCCGTGAAAGTCTGGGACTGTGGAAGCTATTTAGCAGCGGCGGTCTGTGAGGAACTGGTTTCGTGACGTCATACAAGCTGCTGCCTTGGTGTTGGCAGCAGCAAGATTCAGAGCGCAGTTTGGCGTCTTTCTCACGTGGCGGATCCTTTCATTCATCTCTTATTCATCGGCGTCATAGCAGATCAGACTGTGGTATTTGAATGCCGTCTTTTGGCGAAAAGTTGATGTTTTAAAGAGTTGGATCCAAGTTGTTTAAAGGTAAAGTTGCTTATAACCAGAGAGAGAGAGGAAAAAATATGTGCTGATGGTAATGGTTTGAAATTTCTGTGACTGTATCAATGTTTAAGGGTTAACATAGATATTAACTTTTTGTAGAAAAAAAATGCAAGTAAATATTTCACAGTATTAAGGGTATTGTTTTGAAGTGAGTTTGAGTGTGTCTAATAATCTCATGGTTGTGTTGTGTAAATTGTGTGCACATAGAAAATAATTGACAAAAAAAAAAAAAAAATGTCTGTTCAAGATGAGTCAGCTGAACAAAATGAATGTTTATTACAAGAGCAAGTTTTAATGGATGATGTATATGAAATTGAGGGCACTGTGAGAAATCGCTATACATCATGTACCACATGCACTGAAAAATCTGAGGCGAGGTTTAAAGAACTTAATTCTGGTTCATCAACGGTAAATGAGGTTAGAATATCTTCCCGTGACAAGTTTTTGACACCAAAGATGCAGGAGTTGAAGGAGCAAGAGTTGATCCAGAAGGAAAAGAAGTTTATAACTGCATATGAGAGTTGGAAGATTCATGTAAGAGATGTTCGTTTTAAACTGAAGCATGAGTGTTCTGAAAGTGATTTGTATGATATGATGGATGAGGTTGAGAAGAAAGAGTCTGACATGAATGTGTTGTATGATAACATTCGATCTCAAGTAGTACCAAGTCAAGAAATTAGGAGGAAAATTGATGCATGTTCAGCTGTTACTGCAGATTTGCTGAAGATAATGAGGGTACGCCTGGTAGAAGATGGCATAGAGTTTGATGCTGAAGCGGAGAAGGCAAGACTGCGTATGCTGCTGGACTGTGAGTATGCGAGGTCCATTTATGGATCTACAGTGTCTAGAGCTGCAGCTCTTAGTAATCATTCAAAACCACTTTCAGAATCTTTAAGCATTTCTGGTAAGAGAGCAGAGGCTGCTGCTTTGTTGGCCGCAAAGAAAGCTGAAATTGAAATGGAGGCCGATATCAATGAGCAAAGGCAGCGATTAAAGAAACTTGAAAATCGCAGAGATGTTGAGGTCATGGAAGCAAGACTTCGAGTGTACACTGAAGAGGAATCAAGAATGAACAGCCAGCAATGTGGTTCAGCCTGCGCAGATGTGAGTAACCTTATTCTTCCTGTTTCTAGCACACCAGATTTGGATAAACAAGACCCAGAAAGTAAAGTATCTGTCACACAGACATTACAAGAGTCAGTGGCCTTATCCCATCTTCCTGTTCCAGAACCTTTTGTATTTTTCGGTGACCCACTTAAGTTTATAGAATGGAGCATAATGTTTAAGTCACTTATAGAAAGACGGTGTCCAAATTCAGCAGACAGACTCTTCTATTTGCAAATGTATATTGATGGTGAAGCCAAATCAGTTCTTGAAGGCACCTTTTATAGAAAAGATGATCAAGCTTATCAGCAAGCATGGGAAAAGTTAAATGCCAGATATGGTCACTCCTTCGTGGTACAACGTGCCTTTAGAGAGAAACTTAGTAAATGGCCCAAGATTGGTGCATCCGAATACGTTAAATTAAGAGAGTTCAGTGATTTTTTTTGCAATCATGCAGTGATGCCATGCCACACGTCAAGAGTCTTAATGTGCTGAACGACTGTGAGGAGAACCAGAAGATATTGCTTAAACTTCCCAATTGGGTGACTCATAGGTGGAACCGTTATGTCACAGAACAGTTGGACTTGAACAAAGAATACCCAAGCTTTTGCACCTTTGTTTCGTTTATCTCTAAGGAAGCACGCATAGCATGCAATCCTGTGTCATCTTTGTATGCATTAAAGACATCTGATGGGAATTCAATTAAGGAGATAAAGCATCCTAGGATAAGCTCGTTGGCAACCACTACGGACAATGTAGATGGAGCATGTGATTTGGCTGATTCTAGCAATTCTAAGGCGTCCAATTTAAGGAGTACATTAGTGCTTGGTGCAAGTTCAGTCGAATGTTTGTTTTGTGGAGAGGGACACTCAATCTATAAATGTCAAGATCTAACAGAGATGACTGCAATGGAAAAGAGAGGGTTTGGAGAATAAGTTGTGTTTTGCATGCTTGAGAAAAGGACATTTCTCCAGGGACTGTAGAAACAGGGCCATATGTGCTGTATGCAAGAGGCACCACCCCACTCCGCTGCATGAAGATCGTCAGATAACAGATAAGCCAACTACTCAGGGTGTTTCACAAGTTGAAGAAAGTACATCCTCTTTATGTTGTATGAATGGTGGAGAAAAAGGTTTAACATCCATGATTGTTCCTGTATGGTTGTCTTCATCTAATTCTGAGAAGGAAATCCTTGTATATGCTTTATTAGATACACAAAGCAGTCACACTTTCATTGATCAAGAGATATGTGAGCGATTGCAGGTAACAACAGATCCAGTAAAATTGAAGCTGTCCACTATGTTGGGAAAGGATCATATTGTAGAGAGCCAGAGAGTTTGCAGACTCCAAGTTAGAGGGTTCTTTTCAGATAGTTCATTCTGTTTGCCTCCTGCTTATATGAGGGACTTTATTCCCTTTGAACGAACACATGTTCCTACCTGTGAAACGGCTAAAAGATGGAGACATCTAGCAAAGATTGCTGATGAAATGCCTGCACAAATGGATTGTGGAGTAGGTCTCCTTATTGGTTATGATTGCTCTAGAGCATTGGCACCTTGACAGGTCATCAGTGGAGGTGATGAAGAGCCTTATGCCATCAAGACTGACCTGGGCTGGAGCATTGTGGGGGGTACTCCACACTGTACAAAGGTGAATGTGACTGGTTTATGCCAACGTATATCAATCCAGGAGCTTTATCCTGTGACACCTGCTGCTGTCATCAGATCATCGGAAATGGATTTTGCAGATACTCGATTGGGAGAGAAGATTATATCACAGGAAGATGTTCAGTTTCTGCACTCTATAACCGAAGGTGTTAATCAGAATGATGGTGGCTGTAATAAAAGTCTCGCATTAATACGATTAAAGCACCTTAAATGGAAACACTGCCCTGGCAAGTCATCAAAACACTTCAAAAAGAGGAAGATGTCACAGGGGAAGGGCCGTCCCCAACATAAGAGTTTTAAGTCTGCTGACTGGGGAAAGAAAGCTTACGGAAAGCAGTTTGGGCATGAGAAAATACTGGGAGGAGGTAACCGGTTTAAAAGGAGTGGAAGTGGCAAGAAATTCTTTTGGAAAGGTGAAGTGATGGTTAAGCAAGGCTTATTGGTGGGAGGCCCAGAGGTAAAGGATGTTCAAGTATTAAAAACTGATGTTAAAATGCAAAGTGATTTTCTACAGAAACCATCACTGGTCTCAAAATGGACTACAGTTTTGAACGTTATTGCCCAGTTTCACAGACATGCAAAGAAGGTGAAGATGTCAGAACCTTTAGGAGTGAAGTGTTCCACTTGTACAACAGGATGCCTTTATGGAAGTGTTGCATGTACTCAACCTGGAATCAGGAAAGATGCCTTGTAATCATATATATCAGTTTGACCAGAGTCCAATTCAAAAGTTAATAGTACTGGTGAGCAGAGTTGAAAAATTGAAATGCTCTATAGTTTCATTAAATTACTTGGGTATGAAGCCCTCGTTTTGTAATATAACCTTTATACTGTGGATAAATTGAGTATTAAAGTAATTATCAATTTTAACTAGAATGTGTATTTAAAAATATAAATAAATAATAATAAAAATTGAGTACTTTAATAAAATGTAGATTTTTAATTAGAACATATAAATTATGAATTGAGTTGGTATGGTGTTAAGGTTTGAAAATTCCCATTGACTGTATTATTAATTTCTGAAGTCAAAGGTAATTTGGTGGGAGTGTAGCTGATGCTGATTGGTCAGCTTGTAATTTTGTTTATTGTTTTGAATTTCATTATTTGAATGTGTATTGGTATATGTTTGTTACTAATTTCTTTGTTTCCGGTTGGCCTGAGTGGGAAGTCACATGATTCTCATTGATTGATTTAACCTGTGAGAGTTTGTATGGTCACTCAGGATAGTGAGATCTCAATGCAAGCACCTGTTTAATGTTCCTGCGTATTCTACAGCTGGTTATCAGGCCAACACGGTAAACTAAACATTGTTTATAAATTATTTGTTTATTTTGATGTCCTTTTGATCTGTGTTTGTGTGAAATATTTGGTTTGTTTATTTGTTTATCTTTTAGTTTTCACGGTGTTCAATAAAGAAAATCCATATGGACATCAGTATTTGGAAGCGTGGAGTGTTTTATTAACCGGCGGGTAGTTACAAAAACCATACTGAAAAAAAAAAGTTTTTATAAAAAACCCAAATGCGATTCAGACATAAATAGCACATGCAAAATATGTAGGACATGTGAAACATTTATTTTATTTTTTCACTATTTTTTTAATTGTACATCCAAGTTGCATTCCAAGAGTTTCACTTTTGCAATAATATATTAATATCATGTGAAATATGTGGTTTTGGAGCATTTTCATGTAAAAACCTTTTGATCATGTAAACAAATCTGGTTATTATGTGTGGAGAGTATGTGATCACATGAAAATTACTTTCACCTGAAAATGCTCCAAAACCACATATTTCACATAAAAATTAACATGTCATTGCAAAATAATAAAAAAAAAATCTTGTAATGTAACTTGTGTGTACGCTTAAGAAAATTTGCTATACAAATGCTACATATTGCAGATTTATTTATTTATTTTTATATCCATAATATGGAAGTCAGTTGACAATTGGTTTAATTACCAACATTCTTCAAACTAAATGTCGTATTCCACAGAAGAAAGACATTTATAACATGATAAAGTGAATAATTGAAGACAATATTTTAAATTTTGGGTAAAATGTTAAGGGTAAAGCTTTGAAAGTTTATTAAACCAGTGATTGCTTGAAAAAAATTCTCAACAAAATAACAAAGACACTATTTTTATTGCATAAAGATCATTATAAAATTAGATCATTTAAAAGCAATTTTCACTAGAGTTACCTTCAATCAGGATGTTACACACCAAATATAGTCAGCATAATGGTTAGGTTCAATCTGCAGCCTATTAATGTCAAAATCTAAGGTCATATATTTGAATATTCATTCATTATGCGTTTCGCATGTAAAGATCACCAACACATTAAAAAGTAAAAACAAAAAACAAAATAAAAACACATTGCTTGAGATTAAATCTAAACCTTTTGAGTACTTTTAATGAAAAAAAAAAAAATAACATGAAAACAATGGCTCATAACTCTAATACTTATTAACATATTTAGTTAAATTTAGTCAAAAACTATAGCACCCAATGCAACCACTAAGTGACATTTGAAAAACAAATAAAAAAAACAAGACATACAAATAATTTTCTTAAATTATTAACCACTACTCTTAAAACTCAATGCATTAATCTTAACATTGTAAATACATGTGTCAAATAATATTACAAGTTTGGGAATGTGGGCATAATATGGTCAGTTTACAGTAAACTGGCACATGCATGAGAAATACAAGGCTAAAACTGTGCTAAAGGAAGGTGTTCTAGTAAACATCTGAATAAATGAACTGAAACTAGTTTGCACAAACACACATGCAAATGTACATCCTGTTTGCTGCAGGATACATACATCAAATGGTCAACTTATTAAAAAATATAGGAAAATAGACTATTGCGAATTCACACTGAGTTTATTAAGCATGTTATATAAAAGTAAATTATTAGAAAATAGTTATTACTTTTAATTACAATAAATGTTTGAGAAAACAAGTAAAATGCAAATTAAACAGTTGCTTTCTTCTTCCTTTATATTCAGTTTTTAAAAAGTTTTAAAAATGTTAAAGGCATTTTCTTTAAGCATCAAATCTAATAAACTTTTACTGAAATATTGATCACTTTGCAAAAGAAAGTTTGTAATTATCTTAAGCAACTTTACAATAAACAGAAGGAAAGTCTAGTTGGCTTTATTAGAGCTCAGTTTATACCACAACCTGTCCCAGAATGCTTCATGCATCTCCGGCTCCTGTGGCCAGTCCAGATAGGTCCTAGTTTTCACCAGCCGGGCCAGTCTGTGATGGGAGGAAAGCAAGCGAGATGGAATGGTTTCTAGGAAGACCAGGATAAGAATGTCTCTGTGTTCTACCTGGAGCCGGTAGGTGGCCAGCTGCATTTCCAGTGAGCACCAGTTGCTATCGAGGTAGTTGCGACTGACGAGACAAAGAGTCCGGCGACTTGCGTAGATGCTGTCTGTGATGTTTTCCACAATGTCGTGTCCCAACTGAAAGTCTCGACTGTGCAGACAGAGACGCAGAAATGGAGGCCCGCGCTGCTCTAAGTTTGGAAGAAGTTCCTCTATGACCCAGTGCTCATCCTTACCGCTGTAAGACACGAAAGCATCATAGAGGTACTGCTGTTGTTCCTTCAAACGCAAAGCCTCTCGAAACCATCCACTAGCGATGTGATAGAACGGCTTCAAGTACTGGCCTACAAACTTATACATCAGGACCACAACAATGAAGATGCACAAAAACACAGAAGTGCTGGCGAAGAACACAAATTCAAGGTCAAATGAGCAGTTCTCCTTGATAAAGCTGACAAAGTTTAGTTGGTCAAATTCATTGCCAATAAAACACGGCAAATTTTGCATGCTGGGGTTTGACACGACAACCTCCACCTTCCTGTTGTACTTCACCCACGATAACAGCCATGCATTATCACAACTGCAGTACAGATCTATGCTATCAATATGGATGTATTCCAAATGAACAAGATGTTCCACAAAACTTTGTAGAATGTTAACAGTATGTTTTGGGGAAAGCAAAAGTTTTGTCAGTGCCTTTAAGTCTTTGGTCAGACTTCCATCTAGAAAGAATATTCTGCAATTTGACAGAATCAGAGTCTCCAGTTTTGTCAGATTGTGAAACGTTATGGCCGCGTTCGGCTGATTTGTAAACTCAATGTTTCGCAGTTTTAGAGTTTTTAAATGAACAAGCTGATTGATTACAGACAAGTCTCCAATGTTGTCAGAGAACATTGACTCAAATTCCAGACTGACGACTGATGGCACATATTTCCCAATGAATTCATTTTCACAGATCATATATGCTGCATGTATCTGAAGTTTGACTACAGATGTTAAAAGTAAACTATTGCAGTCCTCAACAATCACATATTGACCTTTAATGTGCAGGTTTAGCCCATGTTTTAGTGTAGTATTACTCCCGATCATAAGGTGCATTGGTCTCAGTCCTGAGCTAATGAAAACATTACTTAAATTATGTGGAATTCCTCCAAATATGTCAGATAAATGCAGCTTGATCAGTGACATGTTAGGAGGAAATTTAAGTTCCCCCAACAGAAAAGAGCTAAGCTTAATAAGATGTCTTAATGATTCTGGCTCAATGTGAATTATTGAATTTTCCTGCAAATCCAGCACCCTCAGTTCATGTAAGCCACTGAATGTGTGTCGATGAATAGAAGATATTTTGTTTTTACGGAGGTTTAACTCTTTCAGCTTGTTCAATCCAATGAAAGCAAAATCCTCTATAACAACAATTTTGCTTAAGGTAAAGTTCAAAATTTCAAGATTTTGAAAACACATAAATTGGTGAGAAACTATTGTATCCACCTTCTTTAATCGAAGATCCATGGCAGAAAGATGTTTGACTGTTTGTGGAAATGAAGCACACAGAGTTTGGAAATCATCTGATCTGAGCACATGCTTATATATGCTAATAATGGTGAGGTTGCTGAAAATCTGGAAAACACAATTTACATCTAAGAGGTTTGCAGGATATAAAATTGTATCAAGCATTACATCCTTAATATTTTTACAGCCACCAGAAATATTAGTATGAGTTGGCCAAAAGTTAGTTGTTTTATACTGAACTTGTATAGAGTTAATCCCATATAACTTTGCTGCTGTACACAAGTCAGCAACATTAAGTAAATCCACTTTGAAATCCAAAGTTCTGATTTTATGCACTCCAATTAAAGAAAGATTTCTGAGGAAATCTGTACTTGAAACAGAAAAAGCAAATCTAGAGAGCTTTCCAAAAACTTTTAAAGCCCCCTCATCTACATGCTCTACTGTTGCAAAATGCAAATTCACCTCTTCAATATTGAACTCAGTAGATATGTTAGATGTGTTGAAAACAGAGCAGTTTGGGTACTGAAGTCTTTTTAACAAAAATTCCTTTAGAGTAAAATGCTTCAGAGCCTTAACCTTTGACAGCCGACACAAAACCTCAGACATGTCCCTCAAACACACATTAGCTAAAAATAAGTTTTGCAAAAGAGGAATTGTTTCAAAAACATTTGATGCCAGTAACGACAAACTATAGTCTGAAATAGACAAACTGGTAAGTGACGGAAGGTGACTGAAATCAAGAGCTACTTTACTGCAGTTTTCTGAAAAGTTGTAAGATATTGTTAGTGAAGTTACGTTCGTCAATCCATTAAAAGCTTCTGGAGGGATCTCTGAAAAGCATCCAGAAATTGTAAGTTGTTCCAGAGATGCAAAACTTGAGAACGAGTTTGGAGCCAGGACACCATGACAGCCTCCGTCCATATGAACAAAGAGATTTAGTAGGTTTGCAGGAAGTCCTTGAAGGTCTTCTTTTATGTCAGTGACACTACGGCATATAGTAATGTTCAGATTTGAAGCAGAGGATGCTTTAACAGGAAATTCTTCCCCATCACTGTAGACACGACATTTTTCATTAAGCCAAGAACAAACACATGAAGTCTTCTGAAATAGGATGACGAATGCGAACAGAAGAAGCATCTTCAGTTCCACAATGATCTTCATAGCTTCTTGCCTTGCTGTTTTCTCTCTTTCACTGGAGTCAAGTAACCATGTAACTATATTTATAGAAATCAGAAACTTCCCCTTTTTGTGCCTGGATTCTAGAAATGTGTTACACTTAGATGGCCAAAAATGCTTCATTTCACATTGGTTTTAACGCATCCATTTAAAAGCTTAAAGAAATAGCTTAGATGGAGCTGAAAATGTTGGTCATACTTTGTTTTGATGGTCCGTTTGATGAATTTAAGTTACATTGTATCTACATGCCAACTAGTTTTCGACAGATTTTAAGTTGGGGTTAGTGCAAGCTGACATGTACTTGCAAAGTTTCTTATAGTCAGTTAAATGTCTGTTGAAGGAGCAGTATTAACAGATATTAAGCAGACAGTCTATTAATACTAAAATGAAAATAAAGTGAAAATTTTAAACTCAGTCACCATTTATACTTGTCCTTCAACAAGTGTATGATATGAGAAAGTCATCAGACTCAAAATCGTGACCTTAAATTGCTAGATTTCTTTCCACAATAGAAGCAAGTTGTTACATAATTTAAATATGACAAGTCATCTTTAAGCAAATTCCAAGGTGATGAAATGTTTTGTTAACGGATCGTGTAAACCAGAGGTGTCCAAACCAATGACTGTAAAAAATATGGACGATGCGACAGCCCTTTTTCCCATTGAACGCCTTGAGGGCAAAACGCCTGCTTGACGGGCACAAACTGTCACAAAAAACTGCTGAAATTGGAGCCTTGACATGCGCAGAAGGATTGTCTGATGGAGCCAGAGGAGGAGCCGCGAAAATGAGCAGAGTCGAACTTCCAATCAAACGCTTTATGTAAAATCAACTACGCCCCCCGAACTTCTCAGCATGCGTTTGCTGTCATATCAACACAAATGGATGTAAAAACGTTAACAAATATGAGGGTTTTATATATTCAATCGCGCCAGCTCCAGGCCGCAGCGCATAACTTACTCGCGGCGTCGCGGGCTGATTCCGGCTCGCATGCGGCAGCGCCTGCTCGCTCGGCCGCCGCATCTGGCTCGATTGACTCGGGCTGGAATTGGGTAGTGAGTCCAGGCATCCGGAGTAGGTCCAGCAGAGGTAACGTTAGTCAGTCTGAGCTCTAAGAGATAAGTCTCCGGCAGGCGAGAATCTAGCCGGAACTGTGTTTTGCTATCTGGGTGGCTAGGCGTGTATCAGCAAACTAATAAAGCCCGAAAAAAGCCCTGAACTTAGCGAATAAACAGTGTTCCACCAGGATCATGTATGTCAGAAACTATAGTTTACTGCTGAACTCATTTTGTCATGGTAAAATAACACAGAAATCGAATAATAACATTTCAGTCTACTTCAGTCTCCTGCCGAAGCTCAGACGCCGCGCTTTGAGAAACTGTCAATCACGATGACACGCCCAGCATTAAATTACTGCTAAAAACAAACTGTTTACAAAAATGAAGATCTGCACCTATTTCAGCATAAAAACCAGTGCCTTAATCGACCAGAACTATCTTTCGGGACATTTTATTGCAAGTGTAATATTTTTTTTTATTTGGGCTCAAGTCTCCTTCATTAACACGGAGGAGGCGGGCTTTATGACTTGTACTGCAGCCAGCCCCCAGGGGGCGATCTAACGGCCGAGACCCTCACTCAAACCAAGGCTTGCGGCACACTTGGTCCAAACCCGGTCCTGGAGGGCCAGTGTCTTGCATATTTTGGTTCCAATCCCAATTAGAAGGTTAACACACAGCCAATATATCCAAATAATAACCAAGCACACTCTTTGGTATGCTAACATTGCATGTTTAAATATTCCTTTATTCAGGGTGTTTTGCATATAAATATAACACATTAAAAAGTAAAACACTGCATTAAAACTTTCAACAGCTTTTACATGGTAATTTATAGCAGTTAAATGCTTAAAGCAGTTTTAAGACCATTACAATTATGTGTATACAAAGTAACATTTGAATAAATTAGCATATGTTCAACTTACTGTATATATGCACCGCATGTTTCCCTAAATTACTGTAAACTGCTTTATTACACCAGCGATGGAATAAAATGTATTTTTAAGAAGATCTAAAGATCTAAGAAGGGAGTATATTTTTAGCAATCCTTTCACACATGTACACTGACTTACAATGTATTACTTAAATGTTGCAGACCCAAGACAAAACACAATCTAGAGAGACAGAGAGTTTTGCATATATAAACTGGTAGGCAGACTCTTCAATTTTGTTCTGTCTACTTTATAGCATTTGAAAGTGCATTCATTGGTTTTGACTAGGGTTGACTCTTGAAATAAGCTTGAATAGCTTGTTCACAGTTCATGTCAACAGAAGGTCAGCGTCGGCCCACTAGCAGAGCGTTTAAGCTCACAACTTTGTACCTTTGTCTTTGTTTTGATTGTTGCCATTTTCATCACAGCTAAAACCACCATTCTCCAAGCTGTAACTGTGCTTATCGCAATCCTCAGTGGTGCCTTCCCCATCCTCCTTCACCAACGTCTGATGTCTACAGCGCTTGATTGAGTAATGAACTGAAAAAAGGATAAATGCAGTGAATTTCAGGATTGCCAAACAGGCTTATCTCTATAAACTACAGCTTAAAATCAAATCAACTTCTTAGTTACTTACTTGACACTGCAATCCCAGCCACAACCAGTTGGAAGATACTGTAGATTAAGGGAAACGCGAACATGACCTCAAGCTCTGCAGGGCTAAAGGACAACTGGGTAATAGTACTTGCCAGCTGGGCGTTCTGCATGCCTGTTTCTAGAGCAATGGTGCGGCACCTGCAATCACGTTCACAAGAAGTTAACCATTGAAGAGAACAGCACAAGTGTTTTTTTTTTTTATTTTGCCACCTTTATTGATGCCTAGAACACGTGAGCTAACTGCTCTGTGAAACACTAAAGAATACACAAGGGATGTTACTCGTATGGTTTCGAATGGGGAAAAGTGTAACGGTCAATATAGCGAATTAAGCCCTGTCTACTATACAGAAGCCAATTGTTGATCGCTATAGGCTACTTTCACATCTGTGGTTCATTTGGGCCAGAGCAAGGGCAACAAATGATACACTGTAGCTTTCTTCTGCCGTTTTTGGGTCCTATTCACACCACACTGATTGCTTTGGTCCGAACCAGTTGAAAAGAACCAAATTGCAGTAATGTGACACATTGCTCATTGGCCAGATGTTATTGAACGCATTTCCTAAGCTGTTTTTTGATTGGTCAGAATAAATGTGCAGGAAAATGATAATGGTACTCCTGCAAGAAAAGAAAGGTAGACACAAAATGTCGCTTTTTACTATAGAGGGTCGACATCGCTGGCTGACTGTATCCCCGGTCATAGTATACTAGATAGTTTGTATACATCACAGGTGTCAAACTCCGTTCCAAAAGGGCCACAGCTCTGCACAGTTTAGTTCCAACCCTAATTAAACACACCTGATCAAACTAATAGAGTCCTACAGGCTTGTTTGAAACCTACAGGTACAGGTACACACCTACAGTGTGTTGGAGCAGGGTTGGAACTAAACTGTGCAGTGCTTTGGCCCTCCAGGAATTGAGTTTGACACCCCTGCTTTAGACAAACTATACATTTTAAGAACAAAGCGTGGCTGCGGCTGGAAAACAATTTTTAATGCATTGCAAATGACGAAGGTGCATCGCAAGTCACGTCAGGAGGAGGCGTGGATTAATTTTGCTTAACTGCAAAATGGTCATCTATTGGAAATATTACCAACAATCCAACAGCTAATGTTTTTCCCTCTCTCTCCCTTTCTCTCTGTTTAAAATTGTTGATAAAGCTCTGTCAACAAACATTTTTCCTCCAGATTCCATAATATATATTCCATATAATATACATCGCATTGTTCCGCTTCAGAGTTTATTTGAAAGCGTACTGAAACCACCTTTTCAAGGAGGCCTCAGTATGCTTTTTTGGTCCACTTTTGTTGGGCACTAGAGTAGGATTGCTATATTCATACCTGCCCAAACAGATCGCACCAAGCGGGAAAACAAACTCTAATGCCATTCAACCGAAGTAAGAAAGGAAGGTGTGAATACACCCATAGACTGTTGTTTCTCTGGGGGAGAAACTCGGACCAGATGTGTGCTTTGACGACAAGTTAGATGGTGAACAAACACACTGGAATTTTATTGGTGATTCCAAATATGTAACAATCATAATTTGGCAAACAGTTTTGGAGAATTTAATGTTTCTCCATTTAGACAGAATGCCCACGCGGCGTTTCAAAGACGGCCGCCAAGTGAAATCATTTGCATTTAAGGGACTTTGGTATCACTTGTTGCTTTCATATGGACATCTTTAATGTCCAAACCTACTACACTGCTTCCACTTTATCAAATTCCCTGACTTTTATGGATTAAAAATCTGCATATATATTATATAATATTAAAATAATACCAATTATATTAAAATGGTTTTAGCTTGAATAGAATTTTGTATGACTTAAATAGTGACTGTGAGAACAATAATGGATAATTTACACATTACTTTTTGCATAGCTGTGAAGTGATCTCTTTTCCAAATTTCATAACTCAAAAGTTTAACAAACTTTACGTTTGGCTTTTTTGTCATCGTTTTTTTTTTTTACACCTAGTCTAAGAAACGGTAATTTTAAAGTCAAAGCTATCAAAAATGTATGTTATCCTGGCATATTAGCTTTAGTTTAACATATTTAACAGGTACGGCTTGGAGACTGCTGCCAGATGTGCAAAATGAACAAGATGGAGCTGAAAAATAGCTATTTAAAATATATTATATAAAATATAGTTCTCTTTAACATATTTTTTTTTCCTGAAGACATTTTAAGCATATGTATTTTTAGACATTTAAACATTTCATGCAACTTCACTAAAGTTTTACTTTACTAATGGCCAGAAACACTTCAACAAAAAAAGTTCTGTGGGGTTACACAATTTATGACCATTAAAAGGTGGAAACACAGTTTGTACATCACTAGATTGGCTACGCCTGAGGCAAAGCTCATGGTAATAATTTCACTCAAATTGTTGTAAATTTTTACCTGTGCCAAGGTTGGCCCACAAAGCGTGCCAAGAGGAACCCCAAGCCAAATCCAATAAATGGATAAATGGTACCAATGATCCAAAGTGAAGGAGCAATGGTCCATGAGGACTGATAAAGCACACCACCAATTACTGCAATGACGATGATGAGGACGATTCCCACCACAGATCCAACCTGTTAATAAAACAAGCATGAAGTCACACAGCATGCATAAGGATTTACAACAATAATAATAAAACAAATAAAAAAACTCACCTTGAGGATCTTTTTGGCAGCTTTAGGCCACTTGTGTTTCACTAACATCCCAAGACCGACAGGCACAAGCAAACTCACCAGTGTGATCCCTTGAAAAAACAGTACAATTTAGGATACAACTCCTATGTCCTAAATATATAAAATAAAAATAAAAAACAATGTGCAGTCATTTTACCAATATTGTCGTAAGGAATCTGAATCGCATCGCCTGCAGTCCAGATTGTGGTGTAGATGAGCAGACAAAGAGGCATCATTCCCAGAGCCAAAATTGAAGAACACGCTGTCATGCTGATGCTATGGGTGGCAGAAAAGATGTTTTATTATACAGTTACCAAAACTGCTTCTGTGTTATCTAAATAAATGTGCATAATTGGATTATACGTACTCTTCTTATTAAGCGACTATAATGATTAAGCGCTATTTCACCATTTTATATTTAGCTATGCTTTATAAGTAAAGAAAAATGATAGAAAAAGAAATTGCTATAAAATATTTCACAAATTTCTGTAACAATACTTTTAAAACTAATAATAGATTAAGGCTTTAGTTAGGCTTATTATAAAAGTAACTTTCCCACATTGCATATTATTAGCCCATACTAAAATAATACAATTAATATACAAAAATAAGAAACTATTATTTCCGAAGATAAAACTGAGTAACCAGATAAAATTACGTACACAAGATTAGCTGACCACTTAAATTGAGTAAATCAGCTTTTAAAATGGTTAGTTGATTTAAATTAGGGTTAAGTCAAGAGAGTAAACCCATTGCCTTAATCTTTTTACATAAATGAACTATGTGGATAATTACAAAACATAAGTTAAATTAACTTAACAGTTCCAAATTACAATAGGTTTACTTACTTTTTTTAGGTAATGTCAACTTGTTGCCTTTGAAGCAACAGATTTAGTTACTTTTTTAAGTAAATAACCACTTTTTATAGTGAGTATATACCTAAAAAGTGTATTTATCTACTAACAGTATATAATACAGCATATTTATCTACTAAATAAATGAGCAAAGTAAAACACAAAAAAATTATAATAAAAATCCTGTCATGTTTGGAAAGCACTTTGGGTTTTGCAATGTCTTCAGTGCTACAAACATTAAAAAAGAAAAATAAATCGAAGTAAACAGATTGACTTTCTCACCTTAGGTCCATGTCTCCATCAAGCCAGTAGCAGAAAACATTAGAGCTTGATCCTCCAGGGCAGCAGCCCATGATGATGATGACCACTGCCTGGACTGGCAGCACGTTGAAAAGCAATGAAAGTATGAAGGCTGTGAAAGGCATGATGCCAAACTGGCAAAGGAAACCTATAAAAATGCCCCAGGGTCTGCGAACGTGCCCCCACAGTTTTCTAGCCTCAACAGTGCAGCCCATTGAAAACATAACCATGGCCAACATGACGGTAATGGCAACGCTCATCACAACGCTGAGAATGTCGTTAAATGGATCACGGGGCACCAGGCAAGATGTGCCCGTGCAGATGGTGGCATTCACCGGGCAGACTGGCTCTAATGTGCACATGGTGTCAAAAGTGAGTGATCAAAAGTAGGATCCTAAAGGGATGGAGGTGTAGATTCCAATCCAGAGGCTGCAGAGCAGAAGTTTCTCAAAGAAAGTTAGCTACGATTTCAGAGCGTTTCTATACATTTCTTGTTGGTTCCCTGTTCTCTCCATCCACAGTGACAAAGAGTGAACTCTATCACTTACAGCTTTAATATGTGCCTGGGGTCTATAAAATTTAGAGGAAAAAAATGCTGAAAAATAATTAACTCGCTGCAAATGTTTTATGGGGTCAGTGTCCAAATGCTAACACATGAAAGACAGAGTGAGTGAAAAATAAAGAATGCCATTGTCAAAGTTAAGTTTAGGCATAATAAATGAAATTGCACCCTTATGCCATTTTATAACATTGTGGTACTTAAATTTTATTGTTTTTTCTCCTGGTACAGCCCTGAACCATCACCACCACGCTGTTACTAAGTGCCAATCAGTCCCGATGGTGAACATGCGTCAGAAGTACATGAATCGAAAAAAAGCCATAAAGCGTTTTTTTTCCTTTTAAAAACCCTTTAGTAACTAAAGGAATGTATATGGTACCTCACCAGCAATGCAGTGCAAAAATGCACATATACCTTCAAATAAAAGGCACAAAGTTCAAGGAATGAAATAAGAAACATTTTGTTTAAACTCTATAACATCTGTAAAGACACTTGAGCACAAAGTTCATTGATGGAATTGGTGCATACTGTACTGTTCTCTCAGGGTATGTAAAAAAATAAAAACATAAAAATTAGATCTGCTCATCTAAACTAATCAAGCCCCATTTACAACTCAACATGTTTTAATTGGTGTAAAGCTTTTAACTCTGGATTTTGAATCTCTGCTCTAGTGTAAGGAAGGCTTTTTCAGACCAGAGGCCATATACGATACCACCGTAATTTGCCAGAGTAACTTTGAAACATTTTGACTTTTGGCCGTAAAATGAAAACAAAATTTAAACAATTCATAAATATGAAGTACTTCCAAGAATTTTTTTATTTTTACAAATTTATAACACTTAGTCTTTGCTTGGTTTAGGGTGTCTGTGGGTTTAACACATTGAGAGGATTTTTGGTTCTGTGATTAGATATTCTATGAATAGGTCACAGTTTTTAGTTAATATGTTAAAAGAACAACTGATCTGGAACTGAGCTACAAGGATCATTTAGGAATGAAGATTCTTTTGTTTAAAATTGACAAGAATCTTCCACAACGTGTCACGGTGGTGCAGTGGGTAGCATGATCGCCTCACAGCAAGAAGGTCGCTGGTTCGAGCGCTGGCCGAGTGAGTTGGCATTTCTGTGTGAAGTTTGCATGTTCGCATGGGTTTGGACCCACAGTCCAAAGACATGGGGTACAGGTGAATTGAATAAGCTAAATTGGGCATAGTGTACATGTGTGAATGCAAGAGTGTATGGTTGTTTCCCAGTGGGTAATTTTTTACACTTGAATGAATCAAAAACTGAAGTGCTGGTATTTGGCTTTCCAAGCCTTCCAAGTTAAGTGAGTAAAAGTTTGACAAATAAATTCAGTCGTCAAAAGTGGTTTCTATCATCCATGGAACATTGCTTCAATTGTACGCCTGCAGCTACTTCAAAATGCAGCTGCTCTGAGACAAAAAAAAAATCCAGTATCACACCAGTTTTATCACCCCAATCACTGCCTCCCAGTCTAATTTAGGATACAATACAAGTTATTGTTATTTGTTTTTAAAGGTTTGAGTGGTCTGCCACCTACTTACATTGGTGAGCTTCTACACTTGCAAACTTCATTAAGGGTAATCAGGTCGGAAAACCAGTTTCAGCTAGTTGTTCCCAAATCGCGGGTAAAATCTAGAGATGACAGGGCTTTTTCCCACACAGCCCCTCATCTGTGGAATGGTCTGCCTTTACATATCAGGTCATGTTTTTCCCTTGGAGCCTTTAAGTCTCATTAAAAAAAAATCACTTCCTCTCTATTGCATAGATAGATAGATAGATAGATAGATAGATAGATAGATAGATAGATAGATAGATAGATAGATAGATAGATAGATAGATAGATAGATAGATAGATAGATAGATAGATAGATAGATAGATAGATAGATAGATAGATAGATAGATAGATAGATAGATAGATAGATAGATAGGAGTATAGATGTTGTATGTTGGTTGCTTTGTAAAGCACTTTGGTCAACATCTCTTATTTTTAAATGTGCTCTATAAATAAAGCAAACAAGCAGTGTTAGGTAGAAGGGCATCCGCTGCGTAAAACATATGCTGGATAAGTTGGCAGTTCACTCCTGAATAATAAAGCAACTAAGCCAAAAAAAAAAAAAAAAAAAAAAGAATGAATGAATGAATCTTCCACAAATTAACAGACAACAACCAAGCTGCCCAAAAAAAAAAAAAAAAAAAAAAAAAAAAACATGCAATTAACTTGAGGGTCTGAATAACTCATAGTATTTAATTGATTTGACTGAAATGTCATAGACTAAATGAAATAGATCGATGAAATGCACAAAAATAAATTATTTTGAACGATTATGAAAATTATTCTACAGCAAATACAGGTTTCAACAGTAACTTTTAGGTTGAATTTATACAATCTGTATATGAAGCATGGAGTTAATTTCACATGGTAAATTTCTTCATTTTTTTAATCACTGCGACTAATAACAGTGTGTATGTACTATGCCATGATATCATTTACAAAAATAAACATTTGTCTTATTTCCTCTGAAAGCTCACTCACACTCAATCCTGGATCATTCATGGAGTTCATACAGGGTTGAATGAATCCTGAAACCAGTAACAACATGATTCCTCTGCATTAGTCATTAATGCACAGACTCGACATCAACATTTCTATGCTTAAAATTGGTCTTTTTCAAAATGTGTTTTGGAAATGAGATTTGTCCACGTGGTGTCAGTGCATGGCAGTCCTGTACATTCATGATTGTTTAGCAGAAAGCTGTTGTTTCCCAGTTACGTGTGCTATGAAACATCTGAGCAGGTGAATCCCGGAGAATTGGACTGAACTGCGGGTTATAGAAAGGAACGGAAGAGAGAAATAAAATTAGGTGCAAGAATGTAATAACCCATGTTACTTATCACCTTATCTGTGAGAAAATGACTTACTGTATTGACACGCAAATAAACTGCAACTGTTTCCAGAACCACTAGCCTTATCTTATCAGCTTACTGTTATCAGTTGATAATAATCAGACCACATTAACATATTTCTCCTAACACAGAATGTTCACCATGCTTATAAAACTATGGGTCAGATGCTGTGAAATATTTGTACACAGGATTTATGGAATTGCTGCGTTCAAGGGTACCTCAAATGTACACTCATACTCACATAAAACCTAAAGAAGTGGTTAACGATGAGTGCGCAATATACACTTATCATTGCTCTAACACGTTTAAACAAGATGACACTTGTAAAGTAAATTTTAAATAATCCAACTAGGAAATAACTCTAATATGGTAGAAAAATGCAGTGCAAATGCACACACTAGGAGTTTTTGTGTTTGAGGACTCTTCATAGAATAATGATTCTTATTCACTACATACCCTAAATTCCTCACAAAAGCACACATATACTTGCATATATACATGCTCAAATATTATAAACTATGTTTTTTTGCATGATTTTCATGATTTATACATCAAGCAATATACATCTACATTTATACATTATACACACATTATACATACAATATACATCTACATTTATACATTATACACACCCAGATTTAGATGTCAAATATTTTTTAAAAATTGGCAAAGCTGAATTTTCTGAATGTAAAATTATTCTTTGATTTTGATCAAGTTTCTTCTAATGGATTTTCCTTGTTGAATGAAGAATTAATTTCGTTCCACATAAATAAGTAATTGATAAAAATATAAATGTAAAAACATAAATATTCCTAAAAAAAGCATGAGCTGGGACTGCAAAATCCACTGAATTAAACCCCAACCTGGACAGTGTTATCTAGCTGGCTAACATACGAGGACAACGATATTCAAACTCAGTTGTTTATCACGTGTACCAATCCAGTTCTGTTCTAACTTATATCACAACAGTCTATTTAAATCATACATCCAGTCTCTCTTGAGTGCTCGGCAATTCTGCACCTCAACTGCACTACACTACATACCTGCACCATTCAAACTCCTCCTAGCTCATTTCTGATATAAATTCGAAGTATAACCAAGTACATGGTAATCATTGGTAATCAGCCTCAGGTATGTATGTACGTATGTATGTATGTGTGTGTGTGTGTGTGTGTGTGTGTGTGCGCACACGAGCGTGCGTCTGTCTGTCTGTCTGTCTGTCTGTCTGTCTGTCTGTCTGTCTGTCTGTCTATCTATCTATCTATCTATCTATCTATCAACCTGACTGAACTATGTATCGTTTAATTATTTAATATTTAATAAAATACTACAATTTATTTATAATATGACTGGGCCAGCAAGGAAAACAATATACTCATTGCCAATCTCTGTACATGTGTTTTAAACCTTACTGAATGCTAAATTACTGCAACATTAAAGAATAATATTTGTTTGTTCATCTGCTTTTAACACCGTGCTAGCTTCTATGACTATTTTCACACATTGTGACAAAGTAGTGTGTTTGTGTGTGTATCTCTCTCTCACCTCACTAAAAATGGTTGTGGGAAACAAGCTGTGGTTTGCTTTTTGATGAAGTCCTGAAGCTCCAGAGCAAGAGCCAACAAAGCACCCTGTCGGGTTCTGTCTATCTTAGTTACCACCAGCTAAAAAAACAAACAACAACAAAAACAACACGGAAAACATTTGTTAATTTTTAGACTGCTATAATCTGTAAGTTACATTTTACTTTCAGTGGAGCAACAATAATGCTCAGAAGAATAATAAAGTAAAAAAAAAAAGACCTTTGAGTTGAAAAAAGGACTTTGCGCGATAATGATTATTTTTTTAACAAACCTTAAGACTGATGGGTGTTTTAAAAAAGATTTCAGCACAAAAAGTCCCTGTGAAGTAAGAGGACAATGAAACCTGCCAAAAAAATGTAAACAAATTTCAAATCATACAGGGCGTCACAGTAGCGCAGTGGGTAGCATGATCACCTCACAGCAAAAAGGTCGCTGGTTCGAGCCTGAGCCAGGTCAGTTGGCATTTCTGTGTGTAGTTTGCATTTTCTCCCCATATTTGCATGGGTTTCCTCTGTGTGCTTCGGTTTCCCCCACTGGTACAGGTGAATTGAAAAAGCTAAATTGGGCGTAGTGGATGTGAGTAAATGTAAGAGTGTATGGGTGTTTCCCAGTGTTGGGTTGCAGCTGGAAGGGCATCTGCTCCATAAACATACATGCTGAATTATTTGGCAGTTCATTCAGCTGTGGCGAGCCCTGATTAATAAAGGGACTAAGCCGAAAAGAAAATTAAAGAATGAATGAATGAATCATACTTAAGGTTTGCATAAATATTTGAAAGCTAATATGTTATTTCAAAGAAAAACAATGAGGGAGTATATGGATTTTGTATGTGTGTGTTTTCAAAATTCAGTCATCTTGACGTTCTCTTCTACATTCTGGTCAAAAGTTTGTATTGTACTCTAACATCCCCTGCTGGACAGTTACAGCATAACAAATAAAAAAAGATGCATTGATTCATTTGAATAAAAACAACAACAACAATATTATTAATAATAATAATAATAATAATAATAATAATAATAACTAGTTTTTGCTTCGCTACGGGACATACAGATTTAGAAGCTAACATTTGCAGAATTGTCAAAAAACAAATATGTGTTTAATTACTACAAAAAAGCAACATCTGCACCTTGTAGATAAAAATAGCTTTCAGTAGCAAAGTTTTTTTAAATTCAGCAGATCATTGGGTAGCTAAAAAAACTCCCTGTATGCAATAGCTCTAATTTGTTTTTGTGCTACCACATATAGTACACAGACATATTTGTTTCAAATGTTGTCTTAGTGAGATAATATGCCACATTGCATTGTGGTAGCTTGAAAGTCTAAAGGAAATCAAATGTACCCGAGTACTAACAGGACAAAAGTAGAAATATTGTCTATGTATCTGATTTGAAAAATGCTTATAGAAGTAGTTCAGAATGTCCTCATTTTGATATTTGTGCTTACTGTGATAGGTGAGCAAAATAATAATAATAATAATAATATATTTATTTATTTATATAAACACATTTAAATTCAGCCAAACACTCACCACATAAGGCAAATTAAATTCTTCAAACATCTCCACAGCAACTAAATCAGTACTCTGCATTCCTGCACTTGCATCCACCAGCAAGAACGTCCTCGCCAAACTACAGATAAAAATGAGAGATCACGAAACACTCCCTTTACTATGCATTTATTCAGACACAAACACATAAAGCTTCAGTATATAAGGAATTAGTTAAAGTACAGCAGTAACTTCAACCTACTTGTGGCGCTCCTGAAGATACGGTTCAACCATCTCTACAAAGTCCTGTGGTGCCATGTGTCCATAGCCAGGCATGTCTACTAGAGTAAACGCTTTTCCCACAGTAAAGAAATTGAGCTTTTTGGTGTGACCCTGTGTAAAAATATAGAATTAGGTTGAGATTAGACTTTTATTTTACAGAGGAATAAATTGCTAGAACATCCCTGACATACATACTCACTGGAGTTTTAGAGACCCGCACTTCCACCTCTGGTGCAAGAGAGAATAAGGCACGGATGAGAGAAGACTTCCCCACATTACTCCTGCCCATAAAACACACCTGTAACAAACATAAACAATCAAACCAAAGATTGATACACCTCGATTGGCAGACAAGGCTTAAAGAGATGATTCACCCAAAACTGAAAATTATGTCATCATTTACTCATTATTCATTTCTTGTCAAAACCCTGTTTGTGTTTCTTTTTTCTGGTGAATGCAAAAAAAGAGATTTTGAAAATTTCTTGTCACAAAACTGTTTAAGTTTCTTTCTTCTGGTAAATAATACAAACGAAGATACTTAAAAAATGCTAAAAACCTGTAACCACAGCCTTACATACTAAGGGAGCCTTTGGTTACATGTTTCTAATTTTTCTCAAAATTACTTATTTTGGTGGTGGATGAGGATACCCCCCCCCCCCCCTTGTGTAAAGTGCTTTGAGTGTCCAGAAAAGCGCTATATATTTTGTGTTCAAAAAAAAACTAAAAACTACAAACTTTTGTAGGATTTTTTTTCTTTTTTTTTTTTAGGTAATAAATATTGAGTATGTTTTCAATTTTTGGATTAACTATGTCTTTAAGTCCAGTCCCAGACTAAAATATAGGTATTAGGCAGTTCAGCTAAAATAATCAGTTATAAAAGACCTTTGAATATATAAATGATTTTGATTTGTCCCAATACTTTTTTTTCAAAGGAACACTAAAAAATAACAAAAAAATTGCATGGCCTAATACTGGCTTAATCTACTGTATATAAGCCCTTTCTATTAAGGTAAAGTTGGTTTTATGTTCACACATTCAAACTTTCTCCTTAATAATATAATTTTAGAAAATTATTCTTTGAAAAATTCTAAAACTTGAAATCCCATTAGCAGCCAATGACTATCAAAGTACAACATTGTTGACAGTTACTAAATAGTGCTAATATAGGGACACTTTAACGTGAAAAAAGCTTATTGTGGCTTTATGTACCTAAACATAAACCCAAATTCCTGTTAAACTTTTCTTGTAATTAACCCTAAATACTGTAAAAAGAATGAGTCCCAAACTTCATAGATAAAGTGAAAAACATCACGTTAAGTAAAATTTATAATAAGTAAAAAGCTTAACATGGCTTGATGTACCTTAAGCCTGGTTTATACTTCTGCATCAAGTGACCGGCGTAACTCACGGCGCAGGCAACGCGCGCAGCTTTGCATTTATACTTCTGCACGCTGTCTCTGTTGGTCTGAATTAACACTTCCGAAACGCTAGTGGGCAGTGAGGTGTAAATGTTCCTCTGTGTTTTTGAGAGGTGCACGTCAGCGACGCCGACGGCCATGGCGAAGGGCTATGCGTCAGCGCCGTAGCATAAACGTAGCCGTTTGACGCAGAAGTATAAATCAGCCTTAACATCAAGTGGGGGAAACCAAATTTTACTTGTGATTAGCACTAACTACAAGCAATAGAATGAGCCTCATTTCCACAGCTAAAGTGAACAATATTGTGTTAAGCTTATTCCCCTATGTTGTTGTGGGGATGTCAATGACATGCACATGTGCATTCTTTTGACAGCAAGGGTTAATCTATTATCAATTAGATTTGATTTTATGAACAGCCTTTTTAACATTTAGGTTTCCCTCAGTTGTTGTAAAGATACATTAAGACTTTCCTTAATATGGACTTCAATGGGGAGAAAACGCTTAACGTGATATTGTTCACTATATTTATGGAATTAAGGCCCATTCATTTGACAATAGTTGGTGTTAGTAACAAGTAAAGTTTGACAGAAATTTGGAAAAATGAAAGTGATGTTGTTTACTTGACAGAAGCGTTTATGAGTATATTTGCATAGAAATTTGATTGTCTCCGGATGTTAAGTTAAATCACACTAGCTCTTATATTGGACTTCAATAGAGATAAAACACTTAACGTGACATTGTTGACTTCATTCACAGAATCAGAGCTTGATCTTTTGCTAGTAGTTACTGTTAATCACAAGTAAAATTCGATAGATTTTGGTGTGCCCCACTTGTTGACTTAAGCTTTTTCCTTTTATTATGAATTTCACTGGGAAGAAATGCATAACATTATAATTTCCATTTCTTTCTTTCATTCTTTTGACATTAGAAAGTGTTTGTCACTAGTAAAATCTGATAGAAATTTGACTTTCCATCCTTGTTGATAAGGTACATTAAGCCATGTTAAGCTTTTTCCCTTATAATGGACTTCAATTGGTGGAAAAAACGCTTAATGTGATGATTTTCAATTTATCTATGGAATTCTGACTCATTCTTCTTACAGAAATTAGGGTTAATTACAAGTACAGTTTGGCAAAAATTTGGGTTTCTCTGGTTGATGTTTATGTGCATTAAGCCATGTTAAGCTTTTTCATGTTAAGTGTTCTCTAATGTAGTTTTGAAGTCATATTTACATGCAGTTTCATACAACTGTCCCCCCACTTTTAAAATGTCCACTACGGTCCTGGTGACAACTGCAAATAAATAATCCCATTTTCTGCATTTAATTGCAGTTTTTAAACAGAGTTTAAATAGGTTTTGAGGACATGGTGTCACTTAACGAACACATAAACACAATCTTATCTCACCTCAGGCTGTTTAAGAATAGGGACATGGTCCATCCTGACAGCAGAAGTCGAGTAGTTGATAACATGTTTAGAGGAGGGAGTGAAAAGTGTCTCTGCCTGGCGGAGTTCCTCCAAACTGGGATGGAAGATCTTGAATTGTGCCTGATTGACCTGTGAGGACAGGTGCCCCTCCAGATCACTGAAAGGGTACAGCAGACTCTGACGCTTCCTCTCTGAGAGCTGACACACATGTTTGATGGAGGCCAGACGATGACCTCTCTGAAGGACCAAAAGCCAACACGATACTCGTGTCTGCAGTAGTGCCAGTGCCTTTATCCTCAGCATTTTGTTGGATCAGTTCATTAAAGATGAGATTGGTTGACTTTGGAAATCAGTTTTTTAACTGCACTGACGTCTGATTCATTGTAATCTGTTACATGGGGATTCTGAGTTAAAGTTGCCTTGTTTAATTTTTTCCCCCTGAATTTTAAATAATTTAACTAAGAAATACAATCAAGTATTGATTATTTTTATCCAGTGGTACCATGATTTACGTCTACACGGGATTCACATATATGTTATACTTCAAATTATTATAAAAACATTGCATAACGTTTTTGTTGTGCACATGCTGAAAAAAAATCGTCACATAGAGACATCTTACTGCAAATCCGATAACATCTTCAGGTTAAATTCGCTGGGCTGAAAATTAAATTTTATAACTATTAAACCTGAAATAAACCCAATTTCTATTTGTAAAAAGACCGTAAAAATCTCTCATTTATTGATTTTAAATGTTTCGTACTTGTGTACATGCGCGTACTACATCAGAATCAATCCGGAGGAAACAAACGAGTGAACAAAGGTTCCGCATTTTGTGTAAAGACTGCAAGCGTGGGACTAGTGGATGGTATGGTACAATACAGATTGTATTCGATATGCCCAAAATAACTATTCATTTTCGTAAGGGGAAGTGTTGTGAAAATATGTGACTACACCATAGAAAGAACTAGCTAAAATAAAGCACTAAATAGCTTTAAATCAGACCCAAAAAGGCTGCAGCGGACTGTCAGGACAGCTGTGAGGATTTGGTGTGCACCTGCGCAACCTCCAGGACTTGAACATCTCCAAAATGAGAAAAGAGCAGGTAACATCAAGACCCCTCTCACCCAAGCCACGGACTGCTCACATTTCTCCTTTCAGGCAGTACAGATCTTTATGCACTAAAACATCTTGGCATAAAAACTATCTTAATTTCCTCAGGACATAGTCTATCCAACTGAAGTCATTTGCAACCTGTTTTCATGAACACAAAGTACACTTATAATTTGTGTTTTTTTAACTAATAAAGCCACTTAATTGTAAATACTTTTATTTAATTTTGTCATACAGTTGAAGTCAGAATTATTAGCCCCCCTGAATTGTTAGCCCTCTACATGCATGCCTCGTTGCAAAGTTGACCCAATTATAACCATTGATTTGGCCCACCATCCCATCTAAAAGGAGAGTAGAAATGATAAAGAGGGTTGGGGCGAATGACTGTAACACAGAGATCATAATTTCTAATTTGACGTAACCTGTTTTGTTTGTTATATTGCTGAGCTATAAGAAAAAGCAAACTGAATTAAAATCTTTCAGTTAAATGTTGTAAATGAATCTGATTTTTAAAAATAGCGGATAGAAAACTGTTCAGAAGACATCTGCAAGCAAATCAAATGTAGTTTTACTAATAAATAATTATAAAATGTAAAAAAACAACACTGTATTAGTTAAAGCAATACGTTTTCTAGTAATTTTTAAAAACTATTAAATAAATTAGGAAATTACTCATGAAAACTATACCTTCAACCCACTAGCATAAGTCATGTTTGATTTGTGGCCCTTCAAAAGAAAAAGGTTGGGCACCCCTGATTTAAACACTACAGGATAAAACAGTCATTCATTTTTTTCTTAAATCTTTCCGGATTGGTGGTCTTGAATTTGAAGATGTGGTTATGATTGTTCAAAACTTCCTTTGAAGCTGTCTAATTTTCATAAGCAAGCACTGCTTTTTGAGACACTGCTCGCTGCAGAGCCATTTGAGCAGAGCTGAGCTCCAGCGAGGGGGAGCATGAGCTCAAGGAGGAGCAAGAGCTCAAGCTCCCCCTCGCTGGAGCTCAGCTCTGCCCAAATGGCTCTGCAGTGAGCACCACTTGGGGGCTTTTTTGGAAAATGATATTTATCCATAATTTTTCCCCTCATAAATCCACTCTTTGGAATAATAGGACTATTGTTATTATTAACATAAAATCATTGTTTAAAAGTGACTGGTACAGTAAAGGCATATAATTTATTAATGATTTGTTAGATGAGAACGGACTGCTACTATCTTATAACAAATTTTTAAATAAGTAGAATTAAAATGATAGATAAAGGTTATTCTATATTTTATGAGGCCACCTACGGCTTTGTTTAGGTTAATTCAAAGTAATTATTTGATCCCCCATGTACATATGTAACTTTTCTTCCGTTTTTAAAAAATATCAAATGTTGATATTTTTGAAAGTAAATGTAACAAGCGTATTAACAAAGAATTTAAACGCATTATCATGGGTGATTATAAGTGTTATCATCTAGTTGTTGAACCCTTAGTAGAGGACAAAGCTTTCACCTTTTATCTTAAATATCCTGTAGCACGTAAGGTTAAGGAAACTCATTACAGAATTGTATTTAGGATATACCCTGTGAATGAGTTTATTCAAAAAAGATTTAACTTTGATGTTGACAAGTGTAGCTTTTGTTCAAATCTTCCAGAAACATATGATCACTACTTAATTTTTTCTTGTGAATTTACTTCTAAATTCTGGTTTGACATCTATGGCTTTCATTAAAGATGTTTTCAGTCCCTCCTAGTGTTCCAGAAGACATTTTCTTTTACAAATGTGAATAACATTTTTCTTTCTCTGATGTTGTGAACTTATTTTACTACTGGTTAAATATCATATTCATTGTTGTAAATGTTAAAAATGCAGGCCTCTTTTAGATGTTTTCTTTGTGGCTCAAAGCTTCAAATACTTCAGAAACCAAAATAAAATAACCAAAGCTCTTTCTACTTCCTTTTCAGAATATTTATTGTTAAAATGTTTTTTTTTTTTCCCTTTGATGTAGGTCTTGTGTACTGCTCCTTGCTGTTGTTGCAGTTGTAACAATTTTAATTTATTTTATTAGTAATCATTACTTGCGATGTTGATTGTTTCCTGTTTTGTGATGTAAACTTTTTGCAACAATAAAAAAAAAAGAAAAAGAAAAATCACACGGGGAAAAAAAGAATTTTAAGATATTTTGGACCGCTAGAGGGCAGCAATGTCTTACAATTATTTTAAATTATAACCAGGATTTCCCTCTTTCAAAAACTGTCCCATTTTAGAACTTAGAAAAATCTCAGTACTTCTACTTGTTTTCTGTTACAATTAAATGCTTTTTAAAATAGTTATCTTGACTCCTGAAAAAAAAATGTGTAGAAATCTACTGTTTCTATGAATATTTACAGCCAGGGCATGATTTTAGACGTACAATTAGCATAGGTATTTATTTACAACCCAGCTAGTTTTATTACCTAATTGACTTCAAAAAGGACTATAACCTTGACAGCCTGCCCGACCTTTTTTACTGCCGGAAAATTAATAAGTACAGTGAATTTATCCCTGGTAAGAAAGTGGGCTTTAATGGCCATTAAATCAGCTGTAAGTGCACAGACAGTTGAAGGGAGTATTTATGAGGATGAAAATTGCCTACTATCTAAAACCTTTAAAGCTCCAGCTGTCTAGGAAGATAGATCCCAGTACAGCCTCACATCTACACTGATTCAACTATTCATCCACTAAAGAATAAACCGGAGTACTGACTTGAGATCAGTAAATATAGTTCAACTAAAAATGTATAGCTTTCTTACAAAAATGCAGAGTGGAATAGCAACATAAATAAAAAGCATTCAGTATCTGTAAATTGTACTGAAAAAAGAAAGATGACATATATGTAGCCATTCCTTATGAAGTCAAAAACTGTTTTTTTTTTTCTCACAGACTTCAACATTAAACCCAGAGAACAGACACACAGATGAAAGTGATGAAGACAGAAATGTGAAGTGTAGGAGAAAAATGTGGATGGAAAGTCCAACAGAAGAAGAGAAAAAATGTAGACAAAAGAGTTTGGAATTGAGAACAGGAGTGAATAATGAAAGAATCAGAATGCTAAATGTAAAGATGGAAAGTAGAACTAGATGGATGTGAATATTAGGATCTTGAGGAGTAGAAACAGATTGCCAGACAGCCGGTTTTAGAAATGGAATAACTACTCACTGTTTTAAATAGCACTGTATGTATGCAATACAGTAATTTGATTTTACATAAAATTATCTGGCAGTAATGAAAAATAGCAATACTGTAACTAATTTGGCCATGATGTGACCTTTCATTTTCACAATGATGAATAAACTAAAAGTATCACTTCCATATAAAAATAGTATGACTATGTGTTATGAATGTAATTAACATGTGCAATGTTGTCATTATCATATCACATGAGCATCACCAGCATCAATTGTATCACTTCTGTGCCATTCACAGATCGTCTCCCGCAACCTCATGGGATAGTAAAATCTATCAAATACACTCTTCACAGGCAAAATTTGAGTCATCTGGACTCTTTATTAATACTGAGAGTTCTGACACTCTTCTTTTCCTTTCTTTTCTCTTTGCCTGTATAATAGGGAAGAATGAGTTATTTGCAAAGGCCCTGATATACTCATGTATATTTTTGTTAAGGCACGAAAGCACTCTGCCTTTGTAAAGCATGCAGAGTTACAGTAATAAACTTGAAAACCAATTTTCATTTTTAGTGAAATTTATGTGTGCTAATAGTATTTTTAGCAATGTGGGACACTTCATATTCATGTCCCAGTTGTAAGTAAAATTTTTTTATCTTATTTTATTAATTTAATTTTATTCTTTTATTTTGTTAATATTTTGTCATTTTAGCGTATACCTTGTGTTATAAAGCTTTTTTTGAAAGCACTGTCAGGCATGGTATCACAGTTTGGTTTCGCAACCTACTGTATCTGTACAGTGTAAATCTAACTGGATGCGTCTCTTAAAGACAGGGTGGAAATTTTTTGAGCACAATATATATTTTAATCCTAAAGTTTTATATGAGAATTGTGTCCTTAATCAGGTGGAAAGGATTGTGAATGATCCAACATTATGAACTGCTTCCCTCTGGTAGGAGATATAAAGTTCCCAAGTGTAGGTTGAACCGTTATAAGAAATCCTTTGTACCAGTTTCAGTGGGTTTATTTAACAAGAGTTTATTTTAATTAGCATTATAATTATTAGAGCTACTGTATTTTATATTGTTTTTATTGTTTGTTTGTATGAAATGTCTGCAGCAATATGATGATGCCAACAACAAATTTCCTGTCAAAAACAATACAGTTTACTACTACTTCTACCACTACTGCTAAAAATTGAATCAAATAATAAAATAAAACACAATGATTTTTTTCACAGTTTCTTTTTAAACACCCAGTTGTTAGAACCACAAATTCAGGCGTCGTGTGTTAATAGGATAATGGGCCTGCAATCAATCAGCTATATACACATTAGAATGACCATCTTTTGATTCTTTAAACAGACCTCTTTGTGGTCAGTCCAGATTGCCTGAGATATTTTCTGCTTGTAAACGCTATAGAGAAGTGCCAATGAGAGGCAGCTGCCGTACTCTCACACTCAGCATTTAATACCCCATCATGGGACGAGCACTTGTTAATGTGACATTGAGTGATGTCCACCCTGACCTCTCCTTCTCTCTCATCTCATTTGCATGTTAAGCATCCTGCCTCTTTTCAGTTCAGCATTGTGAGCGACACACAAAGGGACGTCTGCCACCCTTAACACCTCCGCCTCAGCCCCGTCTCTTAAGAATGAAGCCATACGCGGTTCATCTCAGATGACTTCACACAAATCAGAAGGGTCAATCTTTCAAAGAGCTTAATAGACTGAGGGAATGTAACTTCTATCTGACACACAGGCTTTCAAGACAAACTCGCAAGCAGTAAAAATGACACAGTGACACTCAAGACAAAGAGCGGGTCAATGTAATGAACACACCTCATAACACAACTTCACAAAGGAGCTTCTGCTCCATCCAAACACCCCGGGAGAGGTCTGTGTCCTTTTTGTGCAATTTGATAAGTGTTTGGCCAGGTCCAGGAGAGAGCATGTGGGAATATATTTGGGAAATGTATGTTATTCATGTGATTACAAGGTGGTCGAAGTTTTAACAGAGTATGGATATGTTTAGAAATTAATAGGCTTAGTAAATATAGCAACGAAAAGCATACTGACTAATTATTTTATAACAGTGAGACAGAAAATGTATAACAATATTTCAGATTTTAAGCTCAGCTGGATGTTTTCATTCATTTAGAGCTGTGTTGCACACTGGAAGGTAATTTTCAAAAACTCATAATAGTGGCTCTTTAATGGATCTAAGCTAACACATCTAACAATACACAAAGTTTTCTTTTTGATAACCTTAAAAAGACTAATAAATGCTAATAAATAAAATAAATAATAAATTGTTCATTGTTATATAACTAATGTAATTTAAAGGTTTTAATTAACACAACAAAAATACTGAAAATGAAAAGTAATGCTTATGTTGCATTCTGGGGTATATCATTCTGTGTAGCCTGCTTTGTAGTATAATTTGTAGTCCATTTTTTATTACATGTGCAATATACATTTATGATACAACACAGAAATGAGAGTAAACAGTTGAATCCTAGCATGCTATAACAAATCTTCTGTGTTTTACTCTGAGAAAAACTAAGAGTAGCGAAAGAGTTATTTGATACATCAGCAAAATGGCCACAAAATGAAGGTTTGTCGTCTCCCTCTCCCCCTCTGTGTCTTTCTAAGACATGGCAGCATAAATATTTTGGCAGGTGGTGTTTAGAGGGTATTAGAGCTCAGTGTTTGGGATATTGATCGTGATCTGGATGCCAGGATCTGCAGAGAGAAGGGAAAAGGAGAAAGAGAGAGAAAATGACCTTGAAGCAGGAGGTTGACTTGATAAATAAACTGCAGGAAGGAAATGCTCAAGAAAACAAATTTGATGGCACCCAAGTAGACTGTCCCACAAACCCACATAAAAAATAGTGTTTTTGAACCATACTATACTATAGTATTGTGTGTTATACTATAAATATATTATAGTATACAGGACTTTGCTAGGGCGACGCAGTGGCCTCACAGCAAGAAGGTCGCTGGTTCGAGCCTCAGCTCAGTTGGCGTTTCTGTGTGGAGTTTGCATGTTCTCCCTGCCTTGCGTGGGTTTTCTCCGGGTGCTCCGGTTTCCCCCACAGTCTTCTTGGTATAAGTGAATTAAGTAGGCTAAATTGTCCGTAGTGTTTGAGTATATGTGGATGTTTCCCAGAGATGGGGTGCGGCTGAAAGGGCATCCGCTGCGTAAAAACGTGCTGGATAAGTTGGCGGTTCATTCCGCTGTGGCGACCCCGGATTATTAAAGGGACTAAGAAAATGAATGAATGAATGAAAGACTTTGCTAATGAATGCTAAACCTCCTGTATTAACTATAGTGAACTTGGATTAACTTTTGTTTTTACTACAGTAAACTGTGGTGTTTAATATACCCGAGTTGTAGAGAACGAGGTACAGTATTGAGTAATTTCTATATATTATTATATTTGTTTTATTACTATAGCAACTACAGAATTACCACAATATAGTATTCAAGTACTTTACTATAATATGGTAAAAAAAAACTACTTTTATTTACAAGAAACACAGTATTTTTTAATGTTGGCATACTTGTTTACTTATGAATATAGCCATTGTATTTATAAAAAGTAGATAAACTATTTGTTTAGGCATTTGCAGCTAAAAACTCCAAAGAAAATAACGGCTTATTTTCTAATTGGCAAATGAAAACAATATTAATCGAAGAGCACAATTGGAGTTCAAATACACTTTAAAAAATAAATAAATCCATAAAATGACACAACCTCCCTATAAAGAAAAAAAAAACAAGTTTTCAACTATGGCTGCTAGATTTAAACTGGTTCTTGCTGGTCATGGTTGGTTTAACTTGGTCACATGGTTCTGGTCCGTAACTGCAACCATTTTGTACTAAAGTTTACATGACCAACCAGACAAAAATGATTTCAAATTACAATTATACCAATAAAAGTCACTTCTTTTAAACTGCAGAGGTACAGGCAAAACTGAAAAGTTGTTGGAGCAAAGATCAGGGCTTCACAATGCATTTTTAAAGTGTAAATAAAGGGAAAGCATCCCTCTGTCACATTTAACATGATGCTACAGTAGATTACTGAACATTTTGCTAGCCTGAACTGATTGCTGAAATGAACTGTTTAGTATAGTGCATAAATTTACATCATTTACAAACGTATAATGTTTGTAAATGATAGACAGCATAGTTATCATGTTTCTAGCATGTTTATTATAGTTGGCATGAATTAGCATGATGCTAACATGTTTATTACATGAATGAGCATGTAATTAGCATACATTATTATGCTTCAAAAAGGTTTATGGCTGCTTCTGAAAGCTTAAAAATGCTGCCTTTGGAGGAAGGATGATATTTAAACACTTCTGAATCTAAATTTAGTTCCTGTCTCCGGAGGTACTGTCATCTGATTGAATTTGGAAGCAGCATTACACTGATGATGTGTCCTTTGCTGCCCTACACTGTGAGACAGTGATCTAACAAAAAATATAAATAAATAAATTAAAAAAAAACACAGCATCTCGATGCGCCTTTTGGTTCAATTTGTATGTTCATTCTGGACCAACATTTTCCATTTTTGATGATATTTCAAGCGAAAAGATAATATTGTAGTAGGTAAACATTCCCTTAGTTATCACCAAAGCTCTGTCTGGTTGTAGATTATTAAATTATAATTCTGTCTCAGAAGTCTGTCTGAAATCAGTTTTACAAGGTGCCTTCCTGTACAAACAATGCTTTCATAGGGCAGTGAGGTAACAAGTAAGCAGCCTAAGCTTTCGGACACAGCCTTTGAATAAACATGTTTAGCACAATATTAGCATAAATTAGTAAGTGCAAGCGTTTCTTCCCATAAAAACTAAGAATGCATAGTTTTTTTTAAAGTTACTTTACAGTTAAAATGTAAAAGTAGGCTAACGTGTTAAATCTAGAGCATTAAAAACGTGATGTTGTTGGATCATGTCCTTAAAATTAGTGCTGATCAAACTTTGATTTGATTCTTGCAAGCATTTGATTTTGAACGGTAAACACTGCAGACTGTATACATCATGGACACCTGAACAGGCTCTTTAAAATGCTGAAAGTGCACTTGACTACACTGTGTGGCTGGATATCTGCCCGGCTATGATACTCCATCATTTGCCATTATCACTAGAAAATGAAACAAACATCCCAGCTTTCGGTGGGTGGTAATAGCACAGCGATAATTGCATCAGGCAAATAATGCTGACAGTTGTGAATACGGAGCATTCTCTAATGACTCTCATTTGCATAGAAAAAGTCATGTTTGCGCATGGAAAATATGGCTTAATTTAAATACACATGATGTAGCACTATCAGTGCATACACCAGCTGGTTAAGTTGGACATTGGGTGGTTTTTGAATGAGATTTAACTCTAAAATGAATTGTTTAATGAACATGTTTTCAGTATCTCGAGAAACGTGTGAAGTTGTGTGTATTTCGATCTATTTCCAAGTTAGGGTCAAATGGCCTGTTTTGTATTTGAGTTACGATATTGTAAATTGCGGTATATAAATACACATATGGGCTGTGATTTAGGTTTTCTCAGAGTCCCATAGGGATAGCCATGAAAGAATGTTGAACTCTCTCTGTCTGCCTGGTGTACACAAACTCCAGAAAATCACAAATAAACAGTCTTAGTCATTTACAGCTGGACTAATGGACACTGCAGGAGATTTCCTTTTTTTTCGGAAAGTGAGGTGCAGACCTCCATAGTAGTGGTGGAATATTACACTATATATACATTCATTCATTCATTCATTCATTCATTCATTCATTCATTCATTCATTCATTCATTCATTCATTCATTTTCTTTTCGGTTTAGTCCCTTAATTAATCCAGGGTAGCCACAGCAGAATGAACCACCAACTTATCCAGCACGTTTTTACGCAGCGGATGCCCTTCCAGCCACAACCCCTCTCTGGGAACCATCCACACACACTTATTCACACTCATACACTATGGACAATTTAGCCTACCCAATTAACCTGTACTGCATGTCTTTAGACTGTGGGGGAAACAGGAGTACCCGGAGGAAACCCACGCGAATGCAGGGAGAACATGCAGACTCCACACAGAAATGCCAACTGACTCAGCCGAGGCTTGAACCAGCTACCTTCTTGCTGTGAGGCGACAGCACTACCTACTGCACCACTGCGTCGCCCATATTCATATATTTGGGGACAAATTTACAAATAGTTTGTACCAGGTCAATCTCTTTGTTTGCAATTAGGCTTTAATAAAGGCACACAGTGAAATATTAACAAACCTTATTGCATACGCATTTGTGTGAATTTCACTTTCAGGGAGTTTTTTAATGAATTATTTGATGTGTTTTACTAATTCTGATTTTCAGTAAGAGGAGAGAGTAAAAATAAAACGTGAAATAACATTTAAAAATCCAAAATAAATAAATAAAACTACTATTATATTATTGTAATAAAATACACTATAAATCCTAGCAGGCACAGGACATCAACTTGATGTCAGATTGACGTTGTACTCCAATGTTGTGGAAATGTTGTATTTTGCTTGGAAATGAAAATTGGGTTGACATCAAAACCCAACGTCAGGCCGATGTCAGTGTCCAATGTCCAACCTAAAATCAACCAAACATTAATGTCTTATGTTGCAGCTTGATGTGTGGACATTACCACTATGCTGTCTATCAGACGTTGGATTTTGGTTGCCATTGCTGACAAATACTTGCCAGTATTTGACGTCAATATGACATTAGTTTAAGATGTTGGCTCGGTGTTGGATTTTGGTCACTTTCCAACACAAACTAAAATCAACCAAATGTCAATGTCATTTCATGCCATTATTGGACGTCAAAATAACATTGTCCTTGGACGCTGACTAGACATTGAATTTTGGTCACCTGAAATCACAACCTAAATCTAACCTAATATTAATGTCTTATGATGTTGTGTGCCTGCTAGAATTATGCATAAGTTAATAAAATTCTTTTTTTTTTTTAATTTTTTACAGTAAAACTTGACATTAAATAATTTTATAATATAAAGACATTTTAATTGACCTTCTATAATATAAGCATACACAATATTGTGCCATTCCAATTTGTATAATAATAAATAGCAAATTTACATTCTAAAAAATATATTTTGACATATAATTTATCCCTGATGGAAGAGTGTAAGTAAGGGTTAATTCTTCACCATGTCGTGATCCTTTAGAAATCATTCCATTATGCTTACTTGCATCTGAGTAAATATATTTTATGCTGATATATTGCTGCTCCTTATTTTTTTTCAGTTTTTTATGTCTGTAATAGAATGTCCACAAAACAGAATATACAGTTGAAGTCAGAATTATTAGCCCCCCTGAATTTTTAGCCCCCTGTATATTTTGTATTTGTATATTAGCGACAGATTTTTCAACACATTGATTTTTCAACACATTTCTAAACACAATATTTTTTATAACTCGTCTCTAATAACTGATTTATTTTATCTTTGTCATGATGACAGTAAATAATATTTTCCTAGATATATTTCAAGACACTTCTACACAGCGTAAAGTGTCATTTGAAGGCTTAACCAGGTTAATTAGGTTAATAGCCAGGTTAGGGTAATTAGGGAAGTTATTGTATAATGATGGTTTGTTCTGTAGACTATCGGAAAAATATTGCTTAAAGGGGCTAATAATTTTGACCTTAATATATATATATATATATATATATATATATATTTTTTTTTTTTTAAAATAAAAACTGCTTTTATTCTGGTCAAAATAAAACAAATAAGACTTTATCCAGAAGAAAAATTACTATCAGACATACTGTGAAAATGTCCTTGCTCTGTTAAACATCATTTAGGAAATATTTAAAAAAGAAAAAAATTCAAAGGGGGGCTAATAATTCTGACTTCAACTGTGTGTTATATGTATGTAGCAATAACTGTAATATCCCGAATAGTGCAGATTAACGGTCAACGCTTTCCTAATTCTAGCCTGGAATTGAGTCTGTAAGAGAATGTGTTGTAGAGGTGAGAGATGTTGGTGAAGAGACAGAATAATACAGATGACTTTGTTTATAAAGGCAGCATATGGAGTGAAAGAATCCCGAGTCAGAGCTCTGTCTGACAGAGAACCTGTAATTACTGCTGTCAGAGAACGGCCTACAGTCACAAATGACTGTACCAGCAGCCAAAGTCACCCTGCCTTACAACACACTCTCACACACACAACTGGCACACACAATGCTGAGTGATAGAGGCTTGCAGAGACAGAAAGAGGTTGGAGTGTGTCCTTTGTTTTAGTCCCACGACTTGTCCTGAGTCTGAGGGAAATGCTACAATTGGCCTAGCTTGTTTTTTTTGTTTTGTTTTTTTTACAGCAAGGGCGTTCTGAAGGACAAAACCCCTGCCGCACCCACACCCATCTCCATTTCTAATACGGAGTCCTGTGGGCCCTGCTACTTTCAGAGATTTTTGGAGGTGAGAATAAATGAGGTGATGTGAACCGACACTGCTGTCCATTGTGCCTCTCTGGGCTCTGACAACACACAGAATACTAACAATGTGTTTAATGGACACAGGGAGCATGTGGTGCTTCACCCCTCCTGCAGGTGTCGGCGTGGGGCTTTTGTGTGTGGGACAGGGTATTTAGGACATGTGTGTGGGCTCAAGTCATCTGGACTCCAAAAAAAGAGTATTATTATGCGTAATTTTATGTGAAAGTAAAGTAAGTCTTAAAGGCATAGTAGTTCACATAATAATGAATGTTTACTATTACTTCAAGGCCATCCGAGATTTGGAAAGATTTTAGCTGATTTGGTAATTCATAAAATGAAAAGTAAATGGAAAACAAAAGTAATACTCATGGTTCCAGATGACACATAAAGAAGTGAAACTATTGATATGTGGAAGAAACTGAACGTTATTTACATCATTATTAATCCACAGCCAAACAGTCCTGAAAGCAGAAAATCTTTTAAATCTTCTACTGAAGGGAAAAAAGAATGACCTTATAGTGAATAAATTAACGGCAGACTTTCATTTTTTGGGTGAATTGCATGGAAATGAAAAGTAAAACATGTTGTATTTATTAGTGGTTTGACATGTTTACTTCTGGCTCTGGTGGACTGGGACAGGTGGGAAATTTTTTGATAGGAATGCTTGGGAAATGTGTTTTGCTCTTGTTTCCACTCTTGTTTAAAATGATAAACAAGTAAAAAAAATAGCATAGTAAAACAATAAATGTGAGTTACATGCTGATGTTAGCCTGACAATATTTATAATGTTTTGAATGTGTTATACTCACCAAAATAGCCTTCATTTAATTAAAAAAGGAAACTTTTGTTAAATGTTATCATAGTATTATGTTTTAAAATAACTGATTGTATATGATTATAATAGCATGCTTGAAAATGAAAATTTTTGATGATAAAGATTTTTTCTTCACTCCGGGCTAGTATACTTAACTAAAACAAAAAAATATATACATTTTTGTTTAATAAAATAAAACTATAAATTAAATATACTAATACCACCAATTCTGTTCCTAAGTTTTATGGACAGAATTTCAAAGCGCAGCCTTGGGCTCGAGGGGGTTCACAGGATCTCTTTATTCACAGACGATGTTGTTCTGTTGGCTTCATGGACCTTCAGCATGCACTGGGGCAGTTTGCTGTCAAGTGTGACGCGGCTGGAATGAGAATTAGCACCTCTAAGTCCGAGGGCATGGTGTTCCACTGAAAAAAGTAGAGCTGCTGCTCCTCCACATTGAGAGAAGTCAGCTGAGGTGGCTTGGGCATCTGTTTTAGATGCCTTCTGGATGCCTATCTAGGGAGATGTTCCAGTCATGTCCCATCAGGAGGAGGCCTCGGGGAAGGGAAGGACTATGTCTCTTGGCTGCCCTGGGAACGCCTCACAGCAAGAAGGTTGCTGGTTCGAGTCTTGGCTGGGTCAGCTGGCGTTTTTGTGTGGAGTTTGCATGTTCTCCCTGCGTTTGCGTGAGTGCTCTGGTTTACCCCACAGTTCAAAGACATGCGGTACAGGTGAATTGGTTAAGCTAAATTGTCTGTAGTGTATGAGTGGAATGAGTGTGGATGTTTCCCAGAGATGGGTTGCAAATAGAAGGGCATCCGCTGCGTAAAAAACATGCTGGATAAGTTGGTGGTTCATTTCGCTGGGGCGACCCCACATTAATAAAGGAACTAAGCCGAAAAGAAAATTAACATGATGTTTAATAAAATGATAATTATAATAATAGTAATAATAAAAACATGTATTGATAATGTCAACAGCTATATCATGAGTGTTATTTTAATGAATAAAAGTAATCTCAAAATAAATATAAGTTATATAAATATAAAAACAATGCAAATCCTGTGTAATAAATTATAGACACATAGCATGATTTATTTAATTTGTTTATTGGCCATAACTTGAAAATAATCCTTGCCACAACGTTATCTGTAAATCTGTTTTAATATATTTTAATGTCATTATCACCAACAGAATCAAATTAAAATCCAGTAACATAAGTGTGCATTTGTTTATCCAAATCGACCACTTGTTTCTGTTAGTAAACCTTCATCCTAATGCTTTCCCCTTGAGATCCTGACATCCCTTTCTCAGCTATAGAAAGCATCAAGAATCATGCATGAATATACCCTGGGGTGTTGGTTGTGGCCCTCTTGTCTCGGCGTCTGTCCCAGTCATGACAGGCTGCTTGCTGTGGCCTCTGTCTTGTTAAGAGCTCTGATTGATGAAGGTGGTCTGGCAATGCCACCCCCCAACCATCACCTTTCCTCACACACTTTCACTTGTCGCCCCATCTGCCCAGAACCATTTTCTTTTTTCAACCCATTTCTCTTGTTTGCTCTGTGTGGAGGAAGGTCATTCATCTCTTGAGTTATGATGCTTTATTTTGTTCATAATACCCCCTGCACAACAAGTCAAGATCTCATGATTTGTGACCGACCTCCATCTGCAAGTTTTGGCATTTCTGTCTCAATCGGGTCAATCTGTTCTTCTCTTTAAAGGGTTTATAAGAGTGAGAAAATACTATGTTTTTTCTAACTAACTAACTAACTAACTAACTAACTAACTAACTAACTAACTAACTAACTAACTAACTAACTAACTAAACTGAAATAAGCTGCCTATTGTAATCATTGTTAGCTGAAACAAGCAAATGAGCAAGATAAAAAACAAACAAATAATTAAATAACTTGAAATAAATAGGTTGTCATGCGTCATCATGGTTGTTATACACTTACCGGCCACTATATTAGGTACACCTGTCCAACTGTTTGTTATTGCCTTAAAATTTCTCATCAGCTAGGCACATAGCAGCAACTCAATGCATTTAGACATGCACACATGAGCAAGACAATCTGCTGCAGTTCAAACTGAGCATCAGAACGGGGAAGAAAGGTGATTTAAATGAATATTAACATGGAATGGTTGTTGGTGCCTGACAGGCTAGACTTTATGAATATTGTTGCTGATCATTTCCACCCCCTTATGACCACAATGTACCCATTTTCTGATGGCTACTTCCAACAGGCTAACGCACCATGTCAGAAAGCATGAATAATCTCAGACTGGATTCTTAAACATGACATGGAACACACTGTACTCAAATGGTCGCCACAGTCACCAGATCTCAATCCAATAGAGGACCTTTGGGATGTGGTGGAACAGGAGATCCATATCATGGATGTGCAGCCGACAAATCTGCAGCAACTGTGTGATGCTATCATGTCAATTTAGACCAAAATCTTTGACTAATATTTCCAGTACCTTGTTGAATCTATGCCACGAAGGATTAAGGCAATTCTGAAGGCAAAAGGGGGTTCAACCCGGTACTAGTAAGGTGTACCTAATAAAGTGGCAGGTGGGTGTATGTTAAAACAAACAAGAAAGCAGGCAAGCAAATAAACAAACAAACCTGAAAAAACTACAACAACTACTATTACAACAACAACCACTACTACTACTACTACTACTAATAATAATAATGACCAATATTACTAAATTATGTTACTAGGACACCACGTATTTCTAGCAAATGGTTTGTTTTGTTCCTGACTAACCTGCACTTTTAACTAAAACCTCAAGTCGAATTAAATTCCTCTGCTGCCGCTTGCATAATTCATGATACAGACATACAATTATGCAAATCCTGCAAGCAATTAGCAAAACAACAGCGCTTTAAATATATAATGAACATAAAACAAGGCTTCAACCTGACAGTCCCTATTGCCTGGCATCCAGCAGGAGGCAGTAGAGCTCTTCACAAACACCTCCACCATCTCCATCCCCCACACCTCCACTCAACCCAGGAGGAGATCTACCGAAGGCATTTCCCCCAGTTTACCAGGCCGCTAGCTCTCAACAGGGGGCAGTAGAGCTCCACCAATCTCCTGGGACGCACACTTTTTCCACAGTCACCCCGAGTGGAGTTTTGGCCACGCTGCATGAGGTCCTCGGAGACCTGAGCCTCTAAAGCCTCCTTCTAAATCATGTCTCTGTATCCCTCCTTAACCCCAGCATGCTCCCAGAACAAGGCCTTGCTTTTCCAATTTGAGAGAATGCCATACAGCGAACGTGTGGGAGACTGGAACTAAGCTAACCTTTCACTGGAGAGCAGGGCGCTGTCTGAATGTCAGAGGGCCAACGTGGGGACAGACAGAACATATTTCCCTAAAACAATGAATGGAAAGGATTTGGCAAATGGCTGCTTTCCAGGAAAGACACGGTGGGCGGCACTGGATGAGAGAAACATGGGAATAAAATGGCGTGTTATTCAAAGAGCATCTGATATTTAGGTGCAGTAAAAGTCGGAGTCGTGTGTAAAAAAGAAGTCACGGATAAGTGAACGCCAAACATCTGGAGCAGAAGAAGGCTGGAGTTTTTGCATTCAGTTACAATCGAAACACTTGAGAAATTTGAGAAATAGCAGACAAGGAAGAAAGGTTTGGGAAGAAATTAGCATTAAGATTAAGAGGGCTGGGTTTGACTTCTGTATTGAGGGCAACAGTATGGTTCTAACTAAGTTTAACAAAAATCTATTAATTTTCTCCATTGAGAAATTGATTTTTGGTAATAATTTGGAGATTTCCGATCCAAAAACCTCTAAGGCCCCGTTTACACTGCCAGGTAAATGTGACCCAATTCCAATTTTTTGCTTTGTTTTTTCAAATATTCAGAGATTGAATTCAGGCATCCTTCATATGTGGAAATAAATCAGATATAAATCGGAAATGTGACAATGTGACAATCATGTAAACAGGCAGTTTAGATTTATTGAGGCATTCCTTTTTGTATGTCATTAAATTTGGACAATGTGGTACTTCTCTGCAGTTTAATTACGTTGAAGGAAGAGCGTGTGTGGAGATGCCGACGTGGTAAACAACAACAAGAGAGGAAACATGGAGGAGGAAAGTAGTCAGTCGCCAGAATTTGCTCCAACCAGACCTATGATCTCTCTCGAATCCACAAATTCCTCTGAATAGTGGAGAAAACCATGTATAAACCATAGGCGCACGCTGTGATGACGGTCCTTTCCCTCCTCTGCCTTAAAATCATTTAAAAGTTTGGCGAACTTTGCATATTTCGCAGAGCTAAAAGCAAGAAAAAAATTTCTATCGTGGCTAGTGTGGCACAGATGCTAGAAATAGCCTTTACACATGTGCGACGTTTTAATTTGTATGGCAAGTGTAAACATATGAATCGTAAATGGGTCACATTTAAAAGGACGTGTAAACGGACAGACCAAAAAAAAATCAGATATAGGCAACAAATCAGATTGGGCATCATGACCTGACAGTGTAAAGAGGGCCATCTGGAATTGTCTTCTATGATGAGCATTTTTCTCATACTCTTATGCTTATGTTCAGATTTTAAAAGCTATGCAAATAACCTGTTCTTTGCCATAAAAGGGAAATTACTGAATCAAGACAAAGAAGCCTGAGAAAAATACTAATTTTAGAAGAAATTTTCAGATATAGAGCGTAATATAGAGGCATATAGAGGTTTTTGCATTTGATCTCTTCATTTATTAAAGTTAAAATACCGAGCTGTGAGTATGTTAAATGTGCTGTTACTATATTATATAACAGAATGTAGCTTTATTTTTTTCTTTCATACATTAGAATTGGCTATTTTGAGCAAAATATTAAACACAATAGAATAAAATAGTGACATTTATTGGATTTAGAGCAGAGATGTCCAAACTAGAGCCTACGGGGTAACGTTTAATTTGGTCCACTTTGAGAATGTTAGGCAGGGTTGGTGGTAATGCCTTTACATATTGTCATTTTTAATGTTTTCGTAAACTTTTGTTTGTTTGCTTTATTGTTAAACTACAAAAAAATTTACATTAACTGTTGTGAATGAATCCAATTGTTTTTTAACATACTGTTGCTTGACGGATACACCACAATTCAGAAGTCCTCGAAGAGCAAATCAGGGCAAAGGTAGATGCAGATTGACTAGTGTATTCATTCAGCCATAAACTCCATTGTGATGTAAATTGAATTATTGTTTTCATTGTTATAAAATGTTAATAAAAATTAATAAATAAAAAAATACATTAGTTAATATTATCATAATACATTAGTAAAATATAGTTAATATGATTGAAGTAATGTGTTTATTTTGAAAGAATTTAGGAAATGATCCATGGCAATGTTAATACTAAACTTCACAGCCCACAGCCCTCAATCAAGTTTGGTTTTTGGCCCTTCATGAGAAAAAGTTTGGGCACACCTGATTTAAAGAAACACTTCAGTGATGACATAATAAAATATTAAGAAATTTGCAGCCAAAATACTAATGCAACTGTACATAGTTTACCCACTTTACACTTTTTACTTTAATATTATTAAAAAAATGCAGTATTATTCTATACACATTGTATAACACACTTATTATTTTATATATTTTATAATCAGAGGTCAGCATAATGTTTGATATTTTTACTAAATATATTTCATCTACATTTACTTCTTTATTTGCTTATTTAAAACATTACTCTTGAATTCTGTATACTTTATATTTACTGTATATAAATCACTTATGTAATCTGTGTTTACTTTGACACCAAAATTTTACTTAGATAATACCAATGCTGCTTTCAAAGTGGACAAGCATTTAGTCAGCTGTGGTCTTAGAATAAACAAAAGTATTACACACAAATGGTGAAATAATAAGAATGAAAGAAAAAACATATATTAAGCTTGATCTATAATTATATATTTACACTACAGATACTGCTGTATGTTACAATTTACTACACTAAAATATACATTACTCTTAGTTTTTTTCCCTTTACTTTCGTCAAATGGTGAGGTTTTGGCCACTGTCCCCACTGGCTTGCTTGGTTTTGGACTTGTGGAGCTGTGCATTGATTGATTTGTTCTTCAGTGTTTGGACTTTCAGCAGTGAAAATTAAGCCACACTGAACTGAACTAAACTGAACTTCAACTCTGAAAACTGCACTGACACTGTTTCAATGTACTAGAACTTCTAACAGTTTAAATAAATTGTCACATCTTATCATACTCTCTGAACATACAGCATTCAGCATTCAGCAAAGACAACATTACCCACACTTAAGTACAAAATTCAATGGAGTGCAAGGCTAACTGGTGTGACCGCGGCTTTAAGCTTGATTTATATCAAAATGAATATAGATAAATTCCCGAAAATGTTCGCAGCTGGCCGCAGCAGAATCTGTATATACACTGTGAAAGATTCTCAAGAGTAGGGAAAATGTGAGCTGCGTTTGATTAATGAGATCGCAGCGAGAGCGGTGAAATACTGATGGGAATGGATGAGAGGACTATTAAACACAGCCTCTGGAGTCCAGAAGTCAGAGCTTTGCAGAGCGCCTCTGAAAGGAGATCAGGTCAGGGGAGATGCATGTGAGGGAGTCCCACTCCGTGTCCCAGGAGAGCTTACGCCGATGTTAATTGGGATAGCCTGTGCTAGAGATCCAGACCTGGTTTGCATGGGCCTGTCCTACTCTTTGTCCCCGTCAGTTGAGATATTGAGGGTTGAGAGAACAGATTCTGGCCCATGGGAGGGTAAATCTGCCCTGATCCGAGGGATGTGTGTAGCTACAACCTTTATCTCTCGAGTTCAGTGCAGATGCCATGAGAGAGTGAAGAAGAACACGGCTGGAAGGAGAGAGAGAGGTGGTGAAGCGCTTATAAAAGAGAGAGGGAAAGAGAGAGAGAGAGAGACTTAGAGAGGGTGAGAGATTAGGTGGTACTTTGCTCTGAATTCAGATCAGTCTGGCATGAGTGAAACCCAGCTGATGTGAGAACAGTGAACATGAGGATGAGCTGATGGATACGGTACCTTACAGAGCATTTAAAAGCACACATACACACTTGTACAGCTATCTTTATGGGGACTTCCCATAAATATTAGTTTTATATTGTACAGGCTGTATATTTTATCTTCTTACCCCAAAACCCAAGCCTCACAGAAAAAAATCTGCATTTTTACTTCTTCAAAACACTTGATTATGTGTGATTTGAGAGCTGTTTTCCTCATGGGAACCAAAACAATGTCCCCACAACTATAGCAATACCAGTCAATTTTGATCTTGTGGGTACATTTCTTTGGTCCACATGAGGAATTGGTCCCCATGGTTGGTCTCCATAAGGGATTGTGTGACATCTGCACACATGTTCTCACTCACCAATGCGCATGCGCACACACACACACACGCACACACACGCACACGCACACGCACACACACACACACACACACACACACACACACACACACACACACACACACACACACACACACACAGACACACAAACACGCTCACACACATGTACACTGAGCTCACAGTCTAAATGAATCCAGTTGAGGTAATTAGCATATTAGTCTCAAGTCAGTTTGTCTCAGTCATTTTAATGGCCAGAATTTTCAACTGTGTACATGTTTATGAATTTATGATGATCCTGAAGATCTTTTTAAAGGCTTGAGTTAAAATGTTGCATGTCAACAAATTAACTATCAGCTGCATTTATGTTTTATCCCTTCAAACACAGTCAAATTAGAATAAAAAAGCCATGATAAAATAACTAAGAGCTATACCACAGAGCAAAAGAAAAGCTATCAACAAGTGCAAATGTACATGGAAGTTCATTCATTCATTCATTCATTCATTTTCCTTTGGCTTAGTCTCTATTTCAGAGGTCACCAAAGTGAAATAAACCACCAACTATTCCCGCATATGTTTTATGCAGTAGATGCCCTTCCAGCCACAACCCAGTACTGGAAAAAGTGCATGGAAGTTTCATCCAACATTGTTATACAAGTTTCCCAAGTAACACCTTATGAAGATTATTGAGAGAATGCCAAGAGTGTAAAGAGATGTAATGTAGGAATATACTGGCTGCTTTGAAAAGAAAATTTGTGCAGTATGTTAAAAACAAAGTGGTTAAACTTTTATATAATTATGACATATATGCTTATTGTAGGGGCGACGTGATGGAGCAGTGAGTAGTGCTGTTGTCTCACAGCAATAAGGTCGCTGGATCGAGCCTCAGCTGGGTCAGTTGCCATTTCTGTGTGGAGTTTGCATGTTCTCCCTGTGTTAGCGTGGATTTTCTCCAGGTGCTCCGGTTTCCCCCACAAGTCCAAAGATTTGCGGTACAGGTGAATTGGGTAAGCTAAACATTGACCGTAGTGTATGTGTGTGAATGAGTGTGTATGGCTGTTTCACAGTGATGGACTGCAGCTGGAAGGGCACCTGCTGCTTAAAACATATGCTGGATAAGTTGATGGTTCATTCTGCTGTGACAACCCCAGAATAATAAAGGGACTAAGCCAAAATGAATGAATTGATGAATGCTTATTGTACATGAATGTATTATTTATACAATACATTTTTTTTATTATTAAACTGTATTTCACCTAAACATTTTTATGTTATATTTCATGTTATATATGTTATGTTGTTATGTTATATATATATGTTATTTACATATATTATTTCCCACAATGGCAGAGAGCTTAACCTGCGATTTAGGAAAACAAAAGATTGCAAAAAAAAAAAAAAAAAACACCCAGCAAATTTAGAAAAGATCTTTATCTGTTTGACAGCAGACTTGCTGCAAATCCTCACAACGCATAAACGTTAAAAAACCTTCTGTATTTTCACACAATGCACACAAATTAACAAAACACGCTGCATTTTTGACAGTGTAACAAATTTACAAAAACACGCTGCATTTTCTCTCAACACTTGCAAAAAGAAGGGAACACAACAGAGATTTTTTTAAGGGGACTTAAAATTTTAACAGACGGACGCTTAGCGAAGTTGTATAGGTGTAAGTTTGAAAGGTGAGTTTTTTTTGTCTGTTTATTTTATTATCCTGATTGCCTTGTCTTTTGTATTTTATTAGCCTAAATAACCACAACCTAAATAGCCTTGTCCGGCACGTTTTAGAATCACCTTGAAACATTTTATGTTTGTATTATGTTGTATTCCGTTATATTTGAAAATGTTGTAAGAAAATGCAGTGCGTTTTATTTTTTTAATTGTTTGTGTTGTGAGAAAATGCAGCATGTTTTTTTTTATTAATTTGTTTGCGTTGTGTGAAAGTGCAGTGTGTTTTGTTTTAATGTGTATGCGTTGTGAGGATTTGGAGCACATGTCAAAGAGATGAAGATCTTTTCTCAATTTGCCTGTGTTTTTTTGTAATTGCACGTGTTTTCTTAATTGAAGCATATTAAGTTCTTTCGGCCACCGTTATTTCCTATTATTTTAAATGCTCATTATTCATTCATTCATTTTCTTTTCGGCTTAGTCCCTTTATTAATCAGGGGTCGCCACAGCAGAATGAACCGCCAACTCCAGCACATGTTTTACGCAGCTTATGCCCTTTCAGTCACAACCCAACACTAGGAAACACCAATACATTCTTATATTCACATCCACTACAGCCAATTTAGCTTATTCTATTCACCTATACTGCATATCTTTAGACTAAAAGCAGAGCACCTGGAGGAAACCCACATGAACACGGGGAGAACATGCAAACTCCACACAGAAATGCCAACTGACACAGCCAGGGCTTGAACCAGCAACATTCTTGCTGTGAGGCAATCATGCTACATTCTGCGCCAACGTTATGCCCATTCATTATTATTTTACTTCCCTACTTAAATATAATTTACATCCATACAAAGTAAATAAATAATTAAATAACAATAACTCACCTTTTCATTATCTTAACATATATTTCACATCAACTCAGTATTTTACAATTACAATAATTCGGCTCATAATTTGTCGGTGTCTTTTATGACAACAGTCAAACTACATATTTACTCAGCATTAACCATTGTTTCTTTAAAATCCATTATATCACTTCTTTTAATTCAATCACATTTAGTTGAAACAACAGCCTGCATTCAAAACAGCACAGGTTAAATATGACATTGCTCTATTTCTGATGAATTTGATCATTTTATTCTGAAACGTGGAAAGCGGTAATAACAAATAATAAGCAGATGTGCCTAAAATTTTGGCTGTGCACTGGATTGGCGAACTAGCATCCTGCAAAAGCAGCATCTATATTTAATGGATTAGAAACACTTCTGTGGGGTTCATACACTGATGTGCCAACTGGGAATTACAGGAACAGAAGACACAGGGTTCTGTGTGTGTGGGATTGAAGCGAAAAGCTCTGAACTGACACATCGGGTGCGTTGACGAATTCATTTTTAAATGTAAAATTGCCATTTTTGAATGCTAAATTATAAAACTAACCCTGTCTTTTATCCAATCCAAAACCCCAATCATAAAATACAACATTAAACAAGGCAATATTACAGCATGTCTGCCAAAACAGTCATTGCAAAATCTTCAAGTGCGGTCGCTGTGGTCTTTGAACCCTAGCCTAGGATAAATACTCTCCAATGTTACATCTGGATTATGGTGCTGTGCTTTCAGGCCTTGGAAGCGAGGGTGCTAGGTGGTTCCCTGGCAGCTCAATTGACGAGTTGACTCACATGGCTGGCAAACTTTTGAAGCAGACCTTCAAAATTCAAGCCAGTGGAAAGAGCTAAACCCTCATAAAGCCTCCCATGCTTTCAAGAGGAAACAAATCTTTTGAAACCACAGCCAACTCGATTTGTAGTTTTTTTTTTTCTCTTTTGGTCAGATGTCCTCTTGCCAAGACAATGACATGACAGAATTGTGCATTGTGTTCCCTTCCAAGAGTACGATTTGGAAGTGGCAAATTAAGTGGCGGTTTTGTGGCCGCTGGAGATCAACAATCTGAAATGATTATCTAGAAGGAACACTAGAGATTTACTGAGAATGAGAGTGGTGATGTTCCTAAAACTCATTGTCCCATAGAACTCGACACGATGATACAACATGCATTATAGATCAGCTAATTGCCAATGTCTTTTCCTCCTTTAATTTTTACCCTTCAGGTCTGTTTCTGACCGTCTCTGCCGCATGCTTCGGAAATGACACATTTTCATGATCAGATCATTCACTTCTTTAATTTCCAAATTAGTTTTAATGTTTAATAACAGAATACTGCCATAAAGTGAAGTCAAATAAGTAGATAATAACTTTTAAATATTACTGCAGAAAACAGTTTTCTGGTCCTGGATGCTGAGCATCACAAAATTCAGGCACACTTTTTATTTTATTTATAGTTATCCTTTAGGTAGTCCGTTAATTAAAGATAACATCATAGTAATGTTTAACCTCTTATCTAACATGCAACTCTTATTCTAGTTTTAGACATCTAGGTTAGTAGTTACAGTGGCGCTGGTTCGAGCCTTGGCTGGGTCAGTTGGTCTTTCTGTGTGGAGTTTGCATGTTCTCCCAGTGTTTGCTCCAGTTTCCCCCACAGTCCAAAGACATGCGGTACAGGTGAATTGGGTATCTAAAGTTGTCTGTAGTGTTTGTGTGAATGAGAGTTTATGGGTGTTTCCCAGTGATGGGTTGCAACTAAAAGGGCATCCATTGCGTAAAACATATGCTGGATAAGTTGGCTGTACATTCTGCTGTGGCGACCCCAGATTACTAACGGGACTAAGCCAAAAAGAAAATGAATGAATGAGGACTGATTATAAGGCGACACAGTGGCACAGTGGGTAGCACTGTCCAGGTTTCAACGCTTTTTTCTACTGGCCCAATCAGACCAGTGGTTCAGATTTTTACTTGCCCTGCCAATATTTTCACTGGCCCCACCAAAAAAGTTAATAGATATTCCTTAACCACAAAAAAAAAAAAAAGAAGTCAAAATGTTTGTAAATCTAGAATTAAAATATTTAAAAATGTTAGTAAATGTATAATGAGAAAAATTCTAAGTGTTTTAAAACAAAAGATGGCTGACCTGCCAAACTGACGGCAAACTGTACAAAACATAATTTAATTTTTTTAGTCATGGTGCACCCTCGTTAATGTCTGCTTCCAAGACTTTAGAAACAAAAGTTTTACCTTTAGCATAATCATTTGATGTTACCGCCATGTTGCAGTCTCTTCGCTGTACTGGTTGATATGGAAAAAAATAATGTGCTGACAACATCCAATCAGAAAAGAAGAACCGAGAAGGTAGCATTTGAAGGCTTGAAAACACTGTTTCTCAATTCTTAGATTGTATTTGCACGCAATTGACAATAAGTCACAGGCAAATTAAACTTTAGTGACAAGGCAGCACTGGACCGATCAGGCCAGTAACGATCCTGTCTACTGTCCCGAGCATCTCACACGCTGGCTCCGGGCCACCGGGCAGTCCTTATTGTTGAGCCCTGCTGTCATCTTACAGCATGATGGTTACTGGTTCGAGCCCCAGCTATGTTAGTTGGTGTTTTTGTGTCGATATTGCATGTTCTCCTCATGTTTGTGAGGGTTTTCTCTTAGTGCTCTGTTTATTTTATTTTATTCAATGTTTAAATGACTTAGTAAAATGACTGGTAATGACCTACCCAGCTAACATGGAATGTTTCTTTGTATATTCAGTATTGTTGCTTAAAAGATTTGTGCAACATTATTAAAATAACATTAATGGGACCTTCTTGTAACGTTGATAGAAAAAGGTTGTTATTTGTTATTGATGAATGCTCTCATAATGTTGATATTTCTCATACTGTTTTAAATAATGTTCTAAGAACATTAATATAACATTAGCCTGAATGTTATGAAAACATTTTGAAAAGGGTTCTTTATATTACAAAATGTGCATGTTAAGGGAATGTTTTTAGATCTGATAATTGTTCGCTGGATAATCGCCGTCTAGACCTAAAATTCTTGGCTAAAACTAGACTGCATATCACCAAACTGACAGGATCAAATGTTTACACGTGAAGTTTGTCTAATCTGTCTATTTGATGACTAGTCTATTTTTGGACTATTCCCTGACAGCCCAAATTTAGCTTTGTTTTACCCAAGACGTCTGTGTTTTGATGGCTGTTAGATGTCTTTAAACCCATACACACACGCCCACACATGCTTGCTGGATAATAAGTAAGTGTCTGTAGATATTAAGTTTACAATCACTCTAATGACTGCTAGTTGGCAATGTAGAGTTAGTATTTATGATCAGCAGAAATTCTAAATGGAACAATGGAAATAACGTGTTACCAGTTCATATAATAAATATCACAAAACAACCCAAAGAGGCCAAGTAACATGTAGTTAAAGTCAAGCTAAAGACCGGATGGTGTTTTAACAATTTGCTGAATACAATAAGGCACTTCAAACCATTTAAGGAAAATTCTATCAAGCATTTTTTTTCATATGGATTTAATAGGATTTGTGAAGGGTACATGGTTCAGTCACACAGGGGGTGCTCAGTTAACTGCTATATCCCTTCATGCTGTGAGGGATTTTGATTGGTTGGACTTTTAGCTGCATTACTGACTTAATCTGGTTTTGGGCCTAGAGTGGATGAAGCAGATTTGTTGGCATAAGTTGCTGTTGGAAGTGATGTTATGAAGCCAGCAGGGGTGCTCACCCTGTGGTCTGTGTGAGTTCTAATGTCCCAGTATAGTGCTGGGGACTCTATTCTGTCAGTGAGCACTGCATTACAAATAAGACTGTAAACCAAAGTCCTCTCTCTGGTCATTAGACATCTAATGGCATTTTTCATTCATCATGGCCTTCCAATTCAATCAATTCATTTCAATTCATCTTTATAATGGCATTATTTCTTTACAGGTCTTGGATTGCTTCAACGGCGCTGCATAATCTTATAGTTATATAAACAAACATAGAAACAAACATGTAAAGCACATGAGTGTTTACAACTAAATGTCGCGTGCATTAAGACATGAGAAGTGTGTCCTACAGGTGGTTTGTCAAGTTCACTCACCTGGGAGGAGCACACTCATCATACTGTTAGGTGATGCATTGTGTGTATGCTTTACTTAAATGACAGGTCTTTGATCAAGTTTTGAACTGAGAGAGTGTGTCTGAGCCTCAGAACTTATAAAAAGGCTATTCCAGAGTTTAGGAGCCATAAATGAGAAGGCTAGACCTCCTTTAGTAGATTTTGTTATTCTGTGTATTATCCAATCATCCCCATCCACACAATTGGCTGTATAACTGTCTCTCCACTCCACCAGTTCTCTTGCCGTAGCATCTTCTAGGTGGATGCTGCACAATGGTGGTATTGAGGAGAGACCCCATAAATGTAAGCACTTTGGGTGTATGTTCATACACATTACTTACTTAAGTTTTTAAAAGTCTCTTTAGGTAATTAGTACTTGAATTTAAGAACTTAGAAGAAAGTTATTAGACATTATGGATATCCCTGTGGCTGTTTTTCTTTGTATTCTTTGTATTCCTTTGTTAAACAATTAGTGAAAAAATGGGGGAATATCAGCCCATCAATGAAGGTTAAAAAAGTTACATTATTACATTGTCCCTACTACCAAATAGGTTAAGCTTATTGAAGGCTTTATATGGAAAAAGTAAATAGCAAGTATTAACATAAATAAAATATTATTTTTCAGAGCAAAATGGAGTTTTAAAAGGCATATTTTGTAGATACTGGTACAAAACTGGTACAAGTTTTGATTGAGTAGCAATATCTAGCTCAGGGGTGCCCTAGAGGACCAGTGTCCTGCAAAGTTTAGTTCCAACCCCAATCAGAAAAAATTCACCTAATTCACCATCTAAAAACACCCTTGTAGGTGTGTTGAGGCAAGTTGGAGCTAAACTCAGCAGGTCACTGGGCCTCCAGGACCGAATTTGTACACCCCTGATCTAGCTCAACCATCTGAACCTGTTGAATTGTTTATACATCTGTAGTAGAAGCAGAAAGACAAAAACATGCTGGGTGTAGCCCTATTATTTGTGACAAGATTTTTACCATGCCATCAGCACTATTACTTTTACACTATTACTACTATTACTGTATTACTTTTGCACTACACCAAAACAAAAATTAAAAATTGGATAGTATTGACCATATAGTAAAAACAATATAAGGAGTTGCAGGCACTCCACCCTTAAGTGTCCCTGCATTCTCACACCTTACAGCTTAAGTAATACACAGTCATTAATTCTGAATATTTCTTTGATTAGAGTATCCTTCTGGCCAGAGTTCAAGAGCTGCATTACCATTCCATTCTATCATGTGACCAATGTCTATGACATCATCGGGGAAACTGGGAACGTTTGATCCACCCTCTGTCATTGTGATGATAATGAAGGTGGAGAGTGTCATCACTCCCTCCTTTGTTAATATTATTCATGACATTTTCCGAGACTAACATATTTCCCTGTCTATAAATGATTTCCCATTCCCAGCAGATCTGTCTTTGTTTAGAAATGCTATTGAAAGCCATATGTGAAAATCAGTTAGCGCACCGTTCAAAATAGAGGCTGGAGGAAAGAAAAAAGTAGTTCTTTAAAAGTTTACCCAACCCCACCCCTAGGCTGAAGTTGTGAGTGGTTTGCTCTAGGGGAAGCTCAGTCATGAGTGAATGACAAGCCCTGGACAGCTCCATTAGGAAAACAGATGGTGGGGGAGTGGAAAAAGGGCTATGTAACAAATGTAATATTGTCTGAACGCAGGAGGCTGCAGGACCTGCTCACAGCTTGAGCGCTTGGCTAGAAGTCAAACCATCCGTTTTGGCCAGCGAGCGGCCGGCGGACGGTCGGTAACCAGCCGAGGCGCAGGCTGACTTGCACGGTCTGTAGTCAACTTCTCCACGTCATGCATCAGGTAGTTATCTCCACAGCGTTCATGAAGGGAGACTGTGCCTGACCAGCTGTCTTTGAGGCCACACAAAAGAAAAGGAACTTTGGCGGGAGTAGAAACATTCCTTCTGGCACTGCCTTCATTTAAATCAGCTTGTCAGAGATGACGGCTGATCGAGGTCAATGCTCCTTTCCCTTTGTGTCCATTTTATCTCTTTAGCAAGAGCAATGCAGTTTGGTTTCTTCCATCAATCTGTTCTTGAGGCTATTTACCTCACGCATTGACATACTAGTTTCCAAGCATGTCAGACAAAAATTGTGTCATAATTTACTCATAACTAGTTTATGTTTTCTGTGCATTCCTAAAAAATAAGAGTCTTCTACTCGCCTTGACAATTCTACAAAGAACCTTTAGCATTTTTACAATCTTTTCAATGCACAAAAGATTCTCTAGACTGCAAAATGTTCTTCACACTTAAGCTGCAGTCACATTTACTTTCGCTCTGCAAAATTTCCCTCACAATGTCCAGGCACTTTAATAGGAATCTTAGGGATTGAGAGTTTTTTTTGCGAGAGTATAAAAAGTTCATGTTCAAGATGGCCACGTAAATTCACTACATAATTCATATACTGCTACATTTTTGGCTATGTTAAATTGAAATTTACTAACACAATATTGCACCGTTTTTTCTTTTTAATATTACCACAACCTTATATATTATACATACATATATATACATATATGCTTGAAATAAAGGTTCCAAAGTTTAGTGTTCTGAAAATTTTTAATGTTAAACATCCTTCATGGAATCCCTAATGCCAATATGAGCCTGTATTTTCATAACTTAATTATTGCAAAAAATCCAATTCCTTCCTTCCTTCCTTCCTTCCTTCCTTCCTTCATTTATTTATTTACTTATTCATCTGTTAATAAATAAGTGGATTTTTGTTGATACTTGCCTATTTTTATTAATTGCTTTAACCCTAGCTTTAACCTAAACCAGGGGTTCCCAAACTTTTCAGTCTTTCACCCTCAAAATAACAATGCCAGTGACTCGAGACCCCCATATTCCTGTGGTTATAAATATATACAAACATTGCGCACACAAGCATATTGACAACACAAAAAACTGTTTAACAACCATATAATTTTTATAGTCAATTATTAATTAGTTTAATTTAATTTTAAGTTTAACCTTGTGCTATAAAATCAATCTGAATCTGAATAAAATATTGAAAGACTGATGGCTTTTTATTTGCATGTTGATGTTTTTATGCAACTATTAACTATTTTTATTTTCTGTGGGTTATGAATAAATATGGTAATTCTAATAGTTTAATAAAATTTATTTGACTTACCGAGCAACTTCGTCATTGTCCCGCGACCCCCCAGGGTGTTCCGACCCCCACTTTAGGAACCACTGACCTAAACTATTATATGACCAAATAGAACCTAATGATTCCAAAGTATTATCACCTCATGGAAAGATGTACAGGATTTCAGCGGCTCATGCTTTTATTTCAAATTTCACCCAACTACACAGAATTGGCTTGCAGCTGCGATTTATTAGTCAAAATCAAGCACATGATCAATCTACATAAACATACACCCTGATTAATATTAAGAGTGTTGCCCTGTGACAAGATAGGAAAAATAGAGACAATTACACGCTCTTACAGTCTAGACATTTCTAGAGAGAAACAACGTCAGCATACCCCAAAATACAAATAAGGTTATATTTGTGCTTTAAAAACAAGACTGAGGCCAAGTTCTGGCTCTCATTAGATGCTCTGACTGTGTGAAGGAGAATAAGGACAGAGCTGCAGATAACAGCGCCAGGAGAAATCCAGCCAAGTCCTTCAAAACTGGCCCAGTAAGCACGAGACACCTCGCTGGCTCACAACATCCAAAAATATGCCTGCGCTTTTGTGTTTAATCATTTTGTACATGAATCCCTTAGGAAACATAGGCTGACATTTAACGCATCGTTGGAAACAATCAAGACACGGTACGTTCATTAGATTGAAGAGCAATAACTCATCATCGTCATCAGAATTCTAAAATGGTGACTGGACCTTAAGTGCCTCTCTGTGCTATTTTAGTAGACTTCTTGGAAAAAGTGGTCACTCAAGAAACACTGCAGTGCCCGGTGCCAAAGTCAAAATGGCCAAGTAAACCACTCTGGGACCCAAAGAGTTTTTTTTGCTGGCCTTAACGTGGTTTGACTGAAACCAACCCCATTAGTGGTCTCAACTGAGCTGTGTCGACTTCCGACGTCATGTTACATTGGATCTCACTTGAGACTTAAGGGGAAAAAATCTTGAGACTTCCTCATTTGAAAATCGATGATAGATAATGGGGCGATGAAAAACTGGCACCTCATCTCAAATGAAATGAAACGGATACAGAGACAAAACTGGCTTACCGATCCGTCTCTGCCTTCCTCTCAGTTGTATTCCCATCGGTCAGATGGTGGCTTTATTGATTTGTGCCCTCTGAAAAGGCTGGCTTGTATTCTGGGTGGTATCTTGTACCATTACGGCTTGGCACCCTGTGAGGAGGAAACAAGGGCGATCAGAACTGTAGATCCTGTCACCGTCTGCCATCAGTGTTAATGACAGCCTTACCACAAGAGAAGGAAACTATATGACTACAGAGGCAGAAGGGGAAAAAGAAATAATTATGGAGAAGAAAATTTGTGCAGGTTATTTCACTCAGATTATCTTTCTTGTCCATCAGGATCAATGAATGCCAAAGCAATACTTCAAATTAAGTGCTGGCAGTATTGTGTTATTATCAACCTTATCCAGGACACTCCTCATTCTTGATCATTTCTGCAGAAGTGTATTGATTTTTTTTCAACTTTAATATTTCTTCATATTAGGCATTTCTTGACATAACATAAAACACTGAAACTTCATTATAAATAATATATATGGGCAATATTACACTCATAGCAGTGAGATATGGCTTTACATCAGCACTGGTGGGAGGCGTGCGTTATATATCAGCATTGGTGGGAGCCGTGCGTTGCCTTAGCATCCCACCAGTGCTGATACACAGCCATATCTCACTGCTGTGAGTGTGATATTGCGTTTATACAACAGTTTGATGGCACAATTGTATATATAAATAAGAAAATCAAACACGAAGAGTCTAAAAACAACTTTTTATTAGGAACTACTTTCTTACGCCATTCATTCACATCTGCAGCTGACGTAAAAACAGCAGATGCCGTTTCTAAATCACTATTACTAAATTCACTTTAGAGCTAGTGTTCGAATGACTCTATAGCATAATTTCTAAAGTGATGAGAAAACAGGTGATTTTGCTCACACTTTAAGATTATAAGGCTGAACGTGACATGAAATGCCATGCATCTACTGAGATATTTTCTTACAGTGTTACAATCTACAGTATTTCTCTGTTGCAATCGGGATATCACAATAAATAACCCTAAAAAAAGCAACACAATCACTACCAGACTGCTGTTGTGTTTGCGATAAGGAAAAACGCTAATCAAGTGCAGACTTTGCTTCTTTCTTTCTGCTAACACAACACACATTCCTGATATGCAAGCAAATTGGTATAAATACAGCACTACAACATACACAGAGAGATCATCTTACCTGCCAACTTGTCTCTGAAAATCTGAGAGACCTGGGGGAGGGGGTGTTCGAGGGTGAGGTCTCTGAATAGTGAATAACACTGTTGAGAACCGGGATAGGATGCAGCGGGTTTTAGGCGGCCGCTGCTATCAGGTACTGTACCAAAGTTGGCAACCCCGGGGTGTTTGCGGACTGTACCAAAAAGAGGGGTGAGTGAATTTACGGGAGTTTTCCCGTTAAAAAAATGAGATGGTTGCAGGAGATTGGTCTGAAATATAGGATACTCCCAGGAAAAACGGAAATGTTGGCAGGAATTGCTTACCAGTTTAATAATGATTTGATCTGCTGTAATTAGAAATCAGACTGTTTATAAGCTTCTAAGCGTTAGGGCTTATTATGCGGTTCTGTCGCCATCTTGTGAATAGAAAACGTCTTCTCATCATCCAAGTTGATGCTGCACACTGGTGTTGGTGTGGAGAGACCACCTCGTAACGCATTTGTAGCCTTTCTTTGAGTTTAAACCAGTCTGTCTATTCTCATCAACAAGGCATTTTTCGCCCACAGAACTGCCACTCACTGGAAATTTTCTCTTATTCGACTATTTTCTAAATACCCTAGAGATGGTTGTTCTTTAACATGGTACAGTACATCATGGCCATAACACGGTATAACAAGTCCAAATTAAACTAGGGCTAAAGTTTTACTTGTATGAAGCTTCAAAGCACAGCTACACAAAGTTGGTGTTGCTGAATTATCATGACGAGTGCAATTCAATCAAGAAAACAACATAAAAATGTAAATTCCACAATGTAACTTTTAAATCTACCTGTACCGGATGGAGCTGCTATTAGTATACATTTCTTTTCTGTAAAAAATATACTCTCCATAGCCACATAAATGGCAAACGTCAGAATGCACTTCTGCATGGTATAATTTTCCAGCAACACTTATAGCTTAGTGTTATGTGACTTCAGCAAAGTATCTCAACCTTGTTTTATTTGCCTCCAGCAACATCTCACATTGGAAAGAGACCCTTGTTCACAAACACACCAGAGTGTTAATGAGTTCCTGAAATCACTAGTTAAGACCTGAGGCTGGGTTTGAAGAGGCTGAAAGGTACAGTGATGGAAACCAGGTGTTTGTGTGTGTGTGTGTGTGTGCGTGTGTGTGTGTGTGTGTGTGTGTGTGTGTGTGTGTGCGCGTGTGTTTGTGTGCATGTGTGATGCTGCAGAATTGCTTTGTAATTACTGACTCATTGGCTACAAAAAAATATATATATTTATATATATATATATATATATATATATATATATATATATATATATATATATATATATATATATATATATATATATATAGTTATGAGCAATATCATACGAATAGCAGTGCAATATGGCTGTATATCAGCACTGGTGGGAGGCATGCATTGCCACGAGGTCATAGGCTGAGTGCCTTAGTGTCCTACCAGTGATGATATACAGCTATATTGCATTGCTACTCATGTGATATTGTGTTTATACAACAGTTCGACAGCATGGTCATGTATATAAAGAAAAAAAATCAAACACAAAGAGTCTAAAAGCCCTTTTGTAAGAGGAACTACTTTCTTTTGCCATTCATTCACATTTGCAGCTGACATCAGAACAGCAGAAACCATTTCTACTTCACACACATAATTTTAGAGCTAATTTTTGAATCATTCTCTAGCGTAATGTCTGAAGAGATGACAAAAACAAGTGATTTTGCTGATATTTTAAGATTATAAGGCTGAAAGGCTTGAAATGCCATTAGTCTACCGACATTTCCCAGTATTTCTCTATTACAATCGGGATAAGGAAAAATGCTAAACACATGCAGGCATTTCTTCTTTCTTTTCACTGAACTAGTCTATAGTAACAAAAACAGAAGACTCATTAGAAACAAACAGATGGTCAACCAAAAAGTATCTCATGGTTATACAAAGAGTGGTCAACACAAAATACATTCCTGATATGTAAATACACTACAATTGTATGTAGAAATACAGCTCTACAACATGCAAAAGAGATAGATAGACTTAGAATTTTACTTGTCTAATAATGTTTTGATTAGCTGTAGTTTGAAATTTTGCTGATTTTCTTTTCTAATGGCTTATTATGCTGCCTCTGTCGCCAGCTTGTGTTTTTACAATGTCAACCATCTTTGCTCTGCTCAATGACAGGCTAATGGTCACACATGCGCTGTCTCTAAGAAATTTTTCAGCTGTGTACTCTTATTATTCCGAGTTCGCCACAGTAGAATGAACCACCAACTTACACTGCAAAAAATGCTTTTCTTACTTAGATTTTTTGTCTTATTTCTAGTCCAAATATCTTAAAATTCCTAAATCAAGAAGCATTTTCTAGACAAGAAAAACATATAGTCTTGTTTTCAGAAATAATATGCCAAAATTAGGTGAGTTTTTCCTTAAAACAAGCAAAATAATCTGCCAATGGGGTAAGCAAAATAATCTTACGTCAAAAGAAAAAACAAGATTAATTTGCTTACCTCATTGGCAGATTATTTTGCTTGTTTTAAGGAAAAACTCACTTAATATTGGCATTTTATTTCTCAAAACAAGACAATATGTTTTGCTTGTCTAGAAAATGCTTCTTGATATAAGAAATTATTTCAATAAATTAGATATTTAAACTAGAAACAAGACAAAAAATCTAAGCAAGAAAAGCATTTTTTGCAGTGTATGTGCTGATGTATGTTTTATGCAGCGGATGCCCTTCCAGCTGCAACCCATCTCTGGAAAACATCCATACACACTCATTCACACTCATACACTACGGACAATTTTACCCTACCCAATTCACCTGTACAGCATGTCTTTGGACAGTGGGGAAAACCAGCGCACCTAGAGAAAACTCACGCAAATGCAGTGAGAACATGCAAACTCCACAAAGAAATGCCAACTGCCAAAGCCGAGGCCAAGCACTACCTACTGCGCCACTGCGTCACCTCTCAGAAATTATAAATATTTTAAAATAGGTACGATCCTCATAAATAAACTGCATAGTTGCAATCTAAACAACTACATTCTCGACTAAAAAAGACTCAAAACTACATTTTGTTGTCCAACAGCAGCAATATTGGTCAAACTGTAGTGTCCTCTGCTGGTTGCTGTATGTGGGTGGAGTAAAACACAAGGGCAAAGGGTAAAGAGTGCTGCTATTTGCAGAATATTGCACAGCTATTAGCCAATGATATTTAAGAACCAGACAGAACTATTGACAGAACACACACACACACACACACACACACACACACACACACACACACACACACACACACACACACACACACACACACACACACACACACACACACACACACACACACACAGTCAAGCCCAAAAATCATACCCCAATATTTATTGCATGTATGTTTCTGTATACATTCTATTATATATGTTTCTTCTATTTATATATTAATATAATAATATTATTATTATATAATTACAGTGTAAACCTCAAAATATCCATATACACAGTTATTGATGAAGATTACAGGATTCATAACAGACTGAGTGGGCAGAAGCCTTTGGCTGTTTCTGGTGAAGGTCATATCCATTAGTTTGACCCGCAGTGCTTTTTGGTGCAACAGCATGATTATTCTCTGTCTGGGCCAGAAGGTATTCAGTCAACTTTCTCCAGAGATTCTGGACAGAGAAACAGGAGATCCTGCTCATTTTCTCATTTTTTAGTGTGGAAAATCATACACAACTCACATAGGGATTACTCAATGTTAAAGATGTGTACATGTTTGTGTAAATGTAGCTGGCAAAGAGAATGAGAGAGGGCAAGTGTCAGTGCCTCAGTCTTTCTATAACAGTATAGCCTGTCTCTTTATTTTATTTATGTAATCAGGCCTGCATTAATTCTAAGTTGTCAATGCTGCAAGCTATGTGACCTCTGAGCTCTAGTACTGTATTACTGTTCACTATTGAGCAATTCCAACGGCCGCCAATCAATAAAATAATTGTCAAACAACTTTTGAGAATAAGAGGAAATTTTCTAATACTGAATGGATTTTATAGCTGTTAAAACAATATAAAATGGTTCAAGACAGAATGGCCAATTCTAAATTTAGCTCAAAAAAAAAAAAAAAAAGGAAGTTCTAAAAAAAAAAAAAAAATACAAATCTAAAATGTACTTTTTTCACACCACTTGTGTTTTCAGCATCTTTCATCTCACTCTGTGAGGAGTCGGACATTATAACCTAAGAACACATGAACTTCATCTTCTGCTCTGAGAGTCACTTCATCAGAATATTATCACAAACAGCAAACTAATTATCTCACATTCTGGGAGGAAAAAAAAATATAAGGCAGCCAAATTACAGGTTACTCAAATTAAATTCAGTAAAATTGCATTAAGACTTATTTTGAGGGATTCCTTCCTTCATAATCTAAGTTATAAAAGCACTTTTACTAAAATGCATGTATGAATTCATAAACAAATAGCACATAGACTGATTCATGTGTATGACTTTTCTGACATACAGTAGCAAACTTGCATGGTTGCCAAGCTGGTACAGCACCACTGCACTGTCTGGAGTACCATAAAAATTACACACAATACACAATATATTAAGAAAGCTTGATTGTGTAAGATTTTTTAGATATATTATTAGATTTGCATATCATTAAAATGGTTAGATTTGTGGTTAGGTTGATTGTAACTGTTTCAATAGTAATTTCTATTGAAGTAAGTTAAATAGTGTTAGTGCATTAACCTTTGATTGCCACAAAACCAAAGCAATACAATGTTACCAGAGTCACACAAATCTTGGAAACATAATATAATAATAATATAAAACTTGGAAACATAATATAATTTTGCAGCAATGTTGCCTCAGGCATGCTTCTATAATGAGCCAAGGATAAAAATAACTGACAGCCTGAAATTATAATTCATGATATAATATCACATAAATGACCTTAAATAGGGAGTCAACAAGGAAGCTTAAGCAAGGTAAAAGAGACACTGCCTCACCGCTGAACCTAAAATGTGGACATTGTCACTTTACAAAAATTAGCATTTTTAAGACCATGTGCTCTCATATTTCATACTATTTGTGTTGGCTTGACAAAGCCAAACATACTGAAATAATGTTAAAAGCTCATTCTCCCTTTTCCTCTTCTTTTGTTTACCAAAATTATACACTCATCTCCTGCTTGATCTTTCAAGTTTTCTGGGTCAGACGATTGTTTGAAAAAAACACTCCCATAGATTTTCATTTAGGGCAACACGATAGAGCAATTCCCTCACAGCAAGAAGGTTGCAGGTTTGAGCCCCGGCTTGGTCAGTTGACATTTCTGTGTGGAGTTTGCATGTTCTCCACTTGTTTGCATGGGTTTCCTCTGGGTGCTCCGGTTTCCCCCTCAAGTCCAAAGACATGTGGTATAGGTGAATTGGGTGTGCTGTGAGAGCGAATGGGTGTTTCCCAGAGATGGGTTGCAGTTGGAAGGGCATCCGCTGTGTAAAACATATGTTGGATAAGTTGGCGGTTCATTCCGCAGTGGTGATCCCAGATTATTAAAGGGACTAAGCCGATATTTTCATTTATGGGGTCAAAACTTTTTCTTTAGTTTATCTATCTTTCACCAGCAGAGCAACTATCCCAGAACGTGCAATAATTCATATAAAGAACATGTTAAGCATGCCTAAAACATGCGCTAGCAACATGTTATGTGCATAGAAACAAATGGCTTCACTGCAATTATAATCTATAATAATCTTATTCATGGCAAAAATAATGTCAATTCATGTAGCCTATCCAAAATGTAGTAACGTAATAGTTGAAGCATGCTAGTAGCAACATACTCATGTTTGAAACATGCTAGCAACAAGCCAATTGATGCTAGAAACATGATAGCAACATGCTATTTTTTTTTCTAGAAACATGCCAATTCATACTAACAACCTGCAAATTTATGACAAAAACATGGCAACAACATTCTAACTCATGCTAAACATGTTACAGGCTAATTTATCAAAACAGAGTGCTAATTAATTCCAAAAGCATCTTAATATGATCAACTATTGTAGGAACATGGTAACCCATGCCAACAATGTTATTTCAGGCAGGAAACAAACTAACTCATACAGCTTTGTCAAAGCAACAGCAACCCTTCTCATCTAGAGATTTAGTTCATTGTGTTTTTGACTTTGTTTTTTGCATACATGCTTTTCTTATTCAAATTTGAGAAACTGCTCAATACTCCAAGTAGATGCCCCTGGGCACACACAGGCTAACTGTTGTCAAGCACCACAGCTCTGCTTCAGGGCGGCCTGAGGTACCTCAACTCACATAATGGCAAATCAATTTCATCCTGACCGCCTGGGTGAGGTGAGTTTAGGGCATAATTGCTGGGCAAAGGGAGAGAAAGAAACAGGCAACTTGAGAGAAAGAGACAGAAACAGCAATGCAACAAGCGGAAAAATAGGTGTGACATATTGAGGAGAGAAAAAAGTCTATGAAATAGGTGGGTGAGAGAGGATTGTGGGAAGAAAGGATGGTAATAGAAAAGGCTTGCTGTGTGAGCTAATCCACTGTTCTCCTGCTCTTGTGCTGATGTGAAACCAATAGTGTTATCCAGGCAGAAGCGCCATAGCATGAAAGACACACATGCACACTTTGAACGTGGAGCCGAGACGGCGTCACTGATGTGAATAGCACCGTTTAATCAGATTCCTAATATACCGCCTGCATTGGCCGGATTTGCCGAATTATAGCTTTGCTTCACTGTCCCTGTGTGTGGCTGTTTGTGTATTAAAACAGATGCTGTGAAAAACTATAGCAGACACTAAAACGCTAGACCTTTTATTCAGAAACTGAACAAAAACACTAAACACTCTCTGACTTTGATTATCTGTAGGGTGTTTAGCAGGTAAAATCATTAGCAAGCCACATTTAGACTATAGACTGTACACTGTAAAACCCAACAGTCAGCTTTATCAAATGAAGTGAGTGTAGTTAACTCAAAATTGACTGAAAGTTAATCATACTTATTTAAAAAAAGGGTTTAGAACTCAGTGTTGAAGGTAATGAGTTACTTAAATACCTCATTATTTCATCTTAAATGGAGTAAGTTCACAGTACTCATGTAGATTAGTTTTTTGTAACACAAATGGTTTGTAGCAATCGGATTCCTCAAACGGTTTGAGTTGCTTTAACTTATTGGGTTTTACAGTACTCGGTTGGTTTGAGTTCTCTTCATTTATCTAGTTTTACTGTGCTCAAATTGCTTTATTTACTGATTAGTTTTAAATGTAAATAATTCAAATTCTTTTAAATATAAATAATGTATTGTCATTCATTTACATGACAAAAAAATACAATTAATAAATGTGACCTGGCATGTATAATACAGAGTTTTTAGTCATTTCTGCACAAATGGGAATGGTTTTGACATCAACTGTTCAAAAACCAATACAAAATTGTTATGTCAACGTACACATAAAATGCAGATAATATTTACTATACACAGACAAAATGCATTTAGCATTATCATGCTGACAATTCAATTTGTTATCACAGGAATAAATAAAATATTTAAATATATTGTATTAAAGATGTAGTTAATTATAGTGAAGTTAAGGTTTATTGCAAATCCGCTTTGTGTGGGGACATACAGGGGAACTAAATGTTGTGTCACATAGGAGCACAGTTCTACATCAATAAACGATCATAAATATGAACACAACACTGGATGTAAGAGCTATTTTAAACTTATACATAATATACTAAAGCGATAATCTAATTATACTAATCAACTATACGTATACTCTAAACCAGGGGTAGCAAACCCTGTTCCTGGAGAGCCACCTTCATGCAGATTTCAGTTGCTATCTATATCAAACACACCTGAACTAATTAATTAGGACCTGAACACCTCATGATAATTACAGGCAGGTGTGTTTGATATGGGTTGCAACTGAAATCTGCAGGAAGGTGGCTCTCCAGGAACAGGGTTAGCCACCCCTGCTCTACACATAACCTAAGACAGACTATAAAATTACTTTTACATATGATAGAACAATATTGTGCAATGTATTGTGCAAAAGTAGTTGAAGAAATATTGTGCAACATGATTTGTGGTACATTCACAAGGAAGGATGTCCAGATTTGATCACATGATTGTAAATCGGGCCCAATCACACTGTTTCAGACTTGATTGGAATTTGACGTTACCTCCTGATCAGGACTTGAATATATATGTGTATATATATTCACATAATTTTTTTAAACACATCTATAGGTAAGCGGTGGCACAGAGTTTGACCTCTTTTTTGAATTCACACAGAAACAGCGATGTGTGCGGCATGACATCACTGTTGCAGAGACGCTATTGGTTTAATGCTGGCAAAGTAGAGCATGGAAGCAGCCTGAAGTGGAAAGCGCAAGTGTGTCTGCGGTTTGGAGGTATTATAAAATTGATGATGACAACATTGCCATAGCAAACCAAATTTACTTGATTTATTACTTGATTGTTCAAGCTACCTCACAGAAGTGTTTTTTTGCAAGAAATTACGGTGAATTAAATAAAAAATAAGGAACATCCTGGATATGTTTCTTTACTCCTTTATTTTTTATGCACTGTATTATAGAAATATCGGATCAGGTTTCGGTATTGGTAGTTACTCAAAATCAAATGACTTAGACTTGAGGGCGAAAAAAAAAAAAAACCTGATTGGGATATTTCTATTCACAAGTAACAAGATTGTTTTCCTTATTAAGTCCTTGTAAGATGGAGTTTAAGTAAAGTGTCCAGTGCATAAAGAGAGAAAAATAATGTTTCAAAATATCACAGTTTTTACCATGTTGATCAAGTAAACACAAACTTAGAGCAACTATTTGTGATGTTCTACTGTATACACACATACACATGTGAAAATGTATAAAAGTAGCAGAGGTCAAGGACAGGAAAAAAAAAAAAAGCACAAAAACAAAACACAAAAAATCAATTTCTGACCAAGTCAGTTAATTGCTTTAAATTCCTCAAAGGTCCAAATCTCCTCAATTTCCCCCTTTTTACCATTTCTTTTATCAGTATTCCTCCTTATTCCTTTTCGTTAGTATTTCTCCCAGGGGGCTTTTAGGCTTTGCCCAGTTGGGGTGGCGACGTACTTTTGAGCGTGTCTGCGAATACAATATGGGTTTAACATCTCTGAACTTAGGAGCGAATCCTGGAAGCCGCCAACAAACCCAATTAAGGGAGAGTCAATAGAAAGCAAATTAAAAAGCCTCTGGGCTTTAAACGGTGCCAGAAAATGCCAGTCGTATCAAGATGGTCAGGCTCACAAACAAAGACAGGGACGTCCCTGGTTTCATCCATCCGCGCTGCAGCACCATGATTAGACGAGAGAGGTTTAGCGCTCGCTTTCACAGGGCAAGAGGAGAAGGGAGTTCATTCACACAGGTCTATGGGTCGAACAAAATGGCAGCCATGGGGGCGAAAGGCATTGAGCTTGTTCAGCGAGGTGTAAACGACCACCTCTCAAGAACCACAATAAAGAACAAGCAATGATTGAGAAGAAAACCCACAAGGAACTCTGACATTGATTAAGACACAAGAAAAGCAAAAGATGGTGGTTAGTGCCACTCAATGTAGATAGATGGTCTTTCAGGAAGAGGAGTTCAAATGAAATGTGTTTGTGTGTGATTGGAATATAAACGTCATCTCTGCTTTCATGCTAAGTTTATTTTGAGGTGAAGCTGACTCATTTGTCTGTCTTTATGTACATCCATCCATCCATCCATCCATTAATAATAATATTAATAATAACAACAATCCCTTACATTTATATAGCGCTTTTCTAAACCACTCAAAGTGCTTTACACATTGAGGGGAATCTCCTCATCCACCACTAGTGTGCAGCATCCACCTGGATGACATGATGGCAGCCATATTGCACCTGACCGCACACCACACACTAGCTGATTGGTGATGAGGAGATATAGTGATGAAGTCAATTAAGATATGGGGATGGTTAAGAGGCCATGATGGACAGAGGCCTGTGGGCAATTTTTTTTAAACCCAGGATGCTGGGTTTAAACCCCTACTCTTTTTTTTCGAAGGACATGCTGGGATTTTTAATGAGCAGAGAGTCAGGACCTCGGTTTAACATCTCATTCGAAAGATGACGCTCACTGAGAAGTATAGGGTACCCTTCACTATACTGGAGTGTTAGGATCGCAGGTTAAGCACCCCCTGCTGGCCTCACTAACACCACTTCCAGCAGCAACCTAGCTTTCCCATGTTGTCTCCCATCCAGGTACTGACTGGGCGCAGCTCTCCTAAGCTTCAGTCGGCAACCATGTGAGAGTTGCAGAGTGCTAGCTAATAATACTAATGATACTAATGAGTAAAGTTTTTACAATATCCCTCCAAAAAATTATAAAGTAATTAAATTACTGCTTATTGGAAAAGGGATATGAATGTCATTCCACAAATATGAAATAAAAACTATTTTAGCACCCTTTTATAAAAATTACAGCATTTTATATTTCTAAAAAAATAACTGTAGTGATCTACAATCTTTCAATCTATTAAAGCTTGTACAATTCACAAGATCAGAAACATATCAGAAAGTCCCTTTGGCACACTTTCACTATATAATGAACAGGAAATCCTACATGTTCCCACATCTTTTCTATTTTCAGTAACAAGAATAGTCTCTGCAGTAAGATGACACTCATATGGACAGATCCAGCATCTCTCAGCGTGCCACTTAAACCGCATTTTGTGTTTCTGGAAGGCTTTCCTTTCTTCTGCAGTGCACACACAATAGCGTTCTTCATCTAATTCAGGCAGTTGTTTGATGAAGCCGTTCATGTTTTCAGTCATGAGGGCTGGTGGTAGGTTCATGCCTCCTAACCTTAATCTCAAAGGGTTTGGAACTGATTCCATAGCTTCTAACTTGGCTTTTACCATCAGGGTCTTAACATAGCGGCATGAGAATTGTGTAAAGGCAGTGTTTTTTTCTTGAACTAAAGACCCTCTCCTGGCGCGAGGTGAAGCAGAGAGAGCTAAACTAATTACCAGACCTGTTTCTCTAAGCCTGGAGCTCAAGGAACACAATGGAAGCTTCTGCTTCTCTTCTGTTCATTCTCTTCTCCACATGCTGCCATCACCGCAGCCAACAAAAGGACTCCATTAGAGTAATTAACAGCTAAATGAAATGCACTCTTGTTTTGTGTGTTGAACTCATTTTTTCACCCCACTACCCCAACCTTTTCAACCTTATTTTTTTTTTTTCTGGTGAAAGAAAGAAGACCTTTCAGTTTTCATTTTGGGCTATCCAGCACATTGAAAGCTGCCAAAAACACAAAAATGCAATAGGATTTCTATAGTACCTTCCTGCTGCCATCCTTCGGTGTGCTAGTACATCTACCTCCTTCCTGTGTTTATTATTTATTTTTCAATTTGTGCCAAAGGAAAATAAATAAATCAGGCTGCAGCAACAGATTAGTCAAAGCAGTGTAGAGAAGCCTTAGTTTCGACAGCTGGAGAGTTAGTTTGGATTCAGTCTGAGTCTGGACGATCATTTATTTTCACATTGGTACAGTTTATAATTAATAAGAGTCTGAGAGCCTAGAAAACCATTAATTTGCTCACTACAAAAACAATCATAGGAAATGACGGGGTGAAAGAGAGAGGGGAGAATAGAGAATAGGTGCAGAATGGATTTTTATCATTGTTCAATTATATTGTTGGGAAAAGAATTGGGGCTAATTGTGGAAATGTTTTGATAAGTTCTGTCAAACTTGCTGTTAGCGGGAACAAAGAATACATTCATTTGACAGATTGATGTCCTTTTTCTTGGAAGACTGCTATCTGATCCTGAACTTTAAATAGTATTAATAATTATCCTGGTGAGAGTGATTGGGTATTTTGAAAAGCGCATTGAACACCAGAATCAAAATGAGTTTATTTTAATTAGGGATGAACTGATATTAAAATTCCGGCTGATCTGGATAAGCCAATAATTATTTTCATCCAATTGCAGTTAACTCTTAAATAGCTTATTAAAAATCAACACTAAAAAGTCATTCAGAAATCAATTAAATAAGCAAGAAAACAAATAAACACACATTTATTCACTGTACGGGACACAAGTGAATTAAAAACTAATAATTATAGTTTATTTCTTATAAACATGTATTTGTGCCAATAGTGTGATTCAGATAACAAGTCATTGTTATTAATTTAAAGGGCACCTATGGTGAAAATCCACTTTTAGAGTTTATTTGGACAGAACTGTGTGTAGTTATATAGCAGGGCTATTCAATTAGTTTGTCATAGGGGCCAGTTCATGAAAAGCATCCCAAACGAGGGGCTGGAGAGATATGCCTTGCAATAGGACTAATGACACAACAGCATATAAGAGCCCATATGCTGTATTTTTGTTCCTTAAGACACCCATGTTGCCTTTTTCTACATTACAATGGTAACATGTTGTATTTTGAAACTACATAACATCACTGCATTGTACAATGTACAATGGCTTTTTTACAAGCATATCCAAATGTTGTATTTCAAGAAACAAAATCAGTGTATTGATCATGTAAGGCTTTTTCTACATTCAGACACATTCATATGTTAAGTTTTAAACTGCGTAACAATTAGGGATGCAACGATTATAGATTTTGGTTGTACGATTATAGTCTGAAGAATAGTCATGGTTTCATGGTTATCACAAATATTATGCGATTTTTTTTAATTTAAAACACTACTAGTTTTAAAAATAACAAGAAAACTGCTTATATTTAAAATTTTTGTTTATTGCTGCTCAGTAACCAAATACAGCACAAAATATTAATAAAAAACAAACAATAGTCCGTTTTTCACTTTGAACTTAAAAATAAATGAAAAAGTTTTTGATTTAAACATGAGTGGTAATTTTACAATGAAAATAAATGACAGAATAGCGAATAAATAAATAAATAAAAATAAGAATAAATAAAAAAATCGCATTTGTCTAATGTTAATTTAGTCTAAAAAATTTGTTACAAATTTAAATAAACTGTTGCTATCATCTGTACATACATAATCATATTAATAATTTGTTAAATTCTTTTGTTTACATTGCACTAAAAACCACACACAACTCTTACCACAGCATGGGATAATTTCTACTGTGTGCGCCAAAAGTGTGCGAGTGCGTCAGTCTGCTTGTGAGCCATGTGCGCACCACTTCCACCGAATTGATTGACGTGATATGTCTCCATAATAACATGTATACACATGTCCACAGAACATTGTTTGCAAAGATACTGGGATTAAAACATATGTTACAACTCTCTGTGATCAGCTGCACCTCAATTATTAATTTTATAAGTTAAAAACTTTTTAAAAAGTGCATGTTTGCAATAAGGAGTGTAAAATCGCCAACGGATTCCAATATAACCAATATAATCATCATGGCCGCATGGTGTCAGTAAATTGGCACAAATGTGTGATTACTCATCATTTCAGAAAGGCTTCAATAGACTGAACCACAAATACATCAAAAACTTACTTGGTATTTTTGACTAGTGATCTTGCTTCAGCTTCATCCGTGGCTGTCTATGTCACTGACGGCTGTTAATCTGACATAACACATACAAACATGCACATTGGAGTGATGGGCAGGGAGAAGCAGCTTATTTGAATTTAAAGCATTTTTTTTTTGTATGAAAATTCATATTCAGCAGCACAAACAGTAGAGTGTGCAGCCTACTGTGATATGAAACATTACAATAACCATACAATATTAGACTACAGTGCACAATGAAGAGGGGGGAAGAATCGGACAGGAATCGAACTCAGGTCGTCATGAGTGCCATGATGCTATAAGTGGGCTCACTTAACCTCAAGGCTATTGGCGCCAACTACCTGTATAATTCAAGAATTCACACTAAGATATTGTTTGACAAATGTTAGCAGGTTTGGCATGCTGTCCTGGGAGATAACTCGGAGATAATTGAGCCCAGGGCTACCACCTAGTTGATTGAGCATGTGGAGTATGAGATCAGGTAGTTCTCGAGAGCTCCCCGTAGTAAAGAAAGAAGGGGAGAAGGGGTGGATGGAGGGTTTCCTCGGAAAACGAAGATAAAGGAGTATTTTTATTTAATTTTTTTGCTTGGTTACTTATGGTGAGTTTGGATTAATCTGATTGGCTAACTAATGATTGTAGATGAGAGACCACCTGCGGTCAATCATATCACATGCTCCTCTCAAAATTAGTTTGTATATCTTCAATTAATGAAAACTACTTGTAGTAACTAGTAGAAAATATTATTTGTTTTGTCTCCTAGAAATAAATAAATAAATGTTTCAAAACATGACTTTCAGAAGTTGGAACACAAAAAATAGAGCTGGTCACCCTAGATGGCTGTTTTAACAAAAATCCACTGCAACTTTCAACACTCCTCATGAAATATACAATTATGTCTGAGAACATACTGACCCTTATTACATCAGAAACATGCTTGTTTGACCTTTTCATCTGTTTTGTCTCTATACTCATCCAGCACACTCCCCTGCTTGACAACTGAAGGTTCATGATATGAACATCCGGTGTGAACTATATTATGGACACACCAAAGCCTTTTCAATAAGTTCAAAAGAAGAGATAGAGCTTTTTATGATGTGTTTGGACAAGTACTTTTAAAAATTTCATGTCTGAACTGGGAAATAGTGAGAGAACAATGGCAAAAAACAAAGAAATACACAGTAAAAAATATTTTTATGCAAATTAGTAGTTTTCATATTTAGTGTTTCATGTTTTCAGTTTTATTTACCCTGTTTTATTTGTGCTTTTGAAGTGCATTATGGGACTTTGATCAAGCTTTAATCTTTAACCATGAAAAGTTCTTTTTTAAACATTTCTAGTTGAAAATTGATATATTGTCTGGGTTGGTGTTGTTTACTAAAGTACAAAAAAACTTTGTAATCAACTGCCAATACATTTGCTGTTATTTTACAGGCTTATTTCTATATATTGAATTTATTATGCATCATATTATTTCAAACTACTAAAATATCAAAAAATGTCACTTTGTTTAACTGTTGAGCTGAATTTTGAACATCAAAAGTCGACAGAGCAGAGATCACAGGTCCCTAATGCACAGCCATAAATAAATGGAAAACACTTGTTATATGGAAACTGTTAATTAAATGTGCAGTAGGTGATTGTTTTCAGAAAAATTTCTTCCAATAGTAATGATTAAAGTAAATGATCTAAATGTACTATTTTTATATTCTGGGTAAGGCACAAGACTAAAAAAATGCTCGTCCAATTGAAAATTGTCGTGCCGACAAATAACTCAATTATGACAGGTAACTCAAACTGTCTGTCAACAAATATAAATGTGTATTTCTGCGCAGCCTCTTTATGCAGATACAAACTTCTCTGGAACTAGATACAAACTTTTCTGGAACTACCAATTTACTATGACCATTTATGTAAAGCTGCTTTGACACAATCTACATTGTAAAAGTGCTATACAAATAAAGCTGAATTAAATTGAAAAATACATCATTTCTGCATACATGTGAAGCATGGCCACCTACAGCTGACAGAGAGGCATCAGGCAAAATCTGCATCAGCCTGAAAACTTCTTTCTGAAAAACTAATTGTATCCATCAAAAGAAAGATTGTTTTTGAAAGGGCTTCTGTCAAAAATAGAGATTTAGAACTTTTCCTAAAAAAAAAAAAAAATCGGAATAACTTTTGTATGCTAGAGGGAAATGACATTATGCAGTTCAAAACAATGATCTGAAGGTGACACCATGGCTGGAGTATTACTTTTAGACAGGTTTAAAGAGAGTTTTTAGTCATGCAAAGCTTATGTAGATTGTGTTATTGTTAATGGATGGGTTTATATGCACTGAGAAACATCCAGTACTTCATGGAGTGCCTTTTATAGCATTGATAATATAGTCAGTTAAATAGACATAAGCAATCATTTAGTTGTTCAAGTGTAAAAGAAGATAAAAACAAATGATGTATGAGGATCAACGAGCACAATTGAACTTGAAATGAAAAGTCACTCCTTGTCTTGGTTACGTAAGTGTAATGTAAAACGATGGCAGGATATTTCTGTTTTTAGCACTCCTTTTTTTGATCAGATTTTTATTTAGTTGAATAACGAGACCAGGGCCGGAGTGGGACACCTTTTCAGCTCTGGAGTTTCAAGCCTCAGACCGGCCCACCTCAGTTCACGACTGACTATATTAAAATAAATAAATAAATAAATATTTCCAAATCAGTTTCTAATGACACTATCACGTCTTTTTTTTTTTTTTTTTTTTTGAGAATACAGCTGCTTTAGAACTTCAAATGTTCAACAACCCTAACAATATTATATGTCTTATCAATAAAAATGAAAACACTAAATTATTCTAAAGAGGATCAAACCCAGGTCCGCAGCATCTTAACCTAATGTGCTAACCGCTCGACCACAACAACTGTTTTATGAATGATGATACAATTGAGTTTTATCATCATTAAAATAGATCAAAAAAGAAGAGTTGCGGTAAAATAATGAATAAAAAGGCTGTGGTCAAGTAAATAAATAAATTTAAAAAGTGTAACTGCTGAGAGCAACAGATTCTGGAGCTAGGGACACCGGCCCTCGCGGCCAAAAACGGACCGGCCCACCGGGAATTCTCCCGGTCCTCCCGATTAGCCAATCCGGGCCAGAACGAGACATAAGTAAATAGTGCTCTTACAGGTGAAGTTTGATTTATATTCACACATTCGTTCTTTTTTGAACATTGACAACCTGTGACATCCTCCCACTCCAATGTTACTTTGAATATTCTGTCTGAAATAGCAGGAATGGCATGACTTCCAAACAACATGAACACTATTTCATTGACTGTGGACAATATTGTGTTTAGTCATTGGCTGATTATATGATTTTACTATTTAGAATTTGCAAATAATACTTTTCTGAAATTATATTAAAAGCAGAAAGTCTGAATGTGCGAATATAAAACCAAAATTACCCCAATGCTGGTTTTGTGGAAATATAATTCCTGGACCCACTGGCCTGTCTACAACTACGCTGGACAAAGTGCGTGTCTCCATAGAGTTTTCTATCTGGTGTTGTCTATCTTCATCAGATCGTCATCTATTTAGTGTGTGTTCGCGCGTTCAGGACTTAAGGAGGCATGGCTTTGGACAGCAGGAGAGAGATGCCAATTTCTAAGCTATTATGCTAACATTCTGGCAGATCACCTACTGCACCTTTATCAGATATTTTTGCCGTGTATCAGATTATTTAGCATTCTGTCATGTTGCACATGTGTAGTGTGCTAGATACCCATAATTTACAGAACTCCAAGTTTTTACAACTGTGGTTGTAATAGTTAACGAAGCACAAACATAAGTGATATTCAGTATAAATGTAAAAGCACTTGTAATGTTTATTTATGTAAATGCAAGCTCTCTGTGCCTCAGTTTGTTCCAGTGAACCCCAGGCAAACACAGCAGGTGCTGAGAGCTTCACACACACACACACGATTTGACAACTACACATCCTCCAATCAGCACTGATCTCTGGGATTGTGTGCATATATGTTTGTGTATGTGTTTAGATGCAGGTGTGAACTGGGTTGGCTTTCAGGAGAGTTGTCTTAGGGAGACAGGTTAAGCGCTCATGGTCCTGTCTGCGGTAGGTCCTGTTTTACAAATGTGATTTGGTGCACTGCATGCTTTTTGTCAACAATGCAAAACCTGCTGTCAACAATTCAGTCTCTGAGCTCCATCTGTGACAAAACAACTGCTCAAATGTATATAAGCCCCTGAACACCAATTACTTATGAGATGTATTAAAACCAAATGATGCAAAAAATAATAGGATGCTTTATGGCAGCACAGTTCAGCTCTGAATGGCTTTGGACGTTTCTAGAATGTTCAAGTCTTTCAGAATCATGCTGTGTTTTGACTGTGGTATATAGCATGTCCATTTGATGTGTTAGCAGGTATGGAGAAGATTGAATTCACACCTGTGTGTCCATCTGTGAAATGCCCCTTTCCTAAACACTCCCAACTGAATTGCTGTCACACACAAACATTCACCTGCTCTCTCTTTTTCTTTTTCCATTGTTAAACCCAAACTAGTTCTACCAGTACATTTACTTTGCACATAGAACATTTTATTTTAATAATTTATTTGATTGTTTGTGTTACATTATCTGAATTTGCACAGCTCCACAAAGCAAGCAAGACCCATAACAATAAATAAAATAGGACACCTTTAAAATTAATGAGGAGTCCTGAGTCTCACCTCCCGTTCAAAAGAAAAACAATAAAAACGGTTGACCAATGAAATAACGTAAAGTCAAATTTATTTGACATTTAAATTTAAAGGAGACATAAAAATCTTGCAGAGGTAAAGCCAAAATAACAAACAAAACTCAACAGCTAATTAACCTAAGTTTTAAACCCTCTTAGCTGTACATAAACTAAAACAAATTAAACAGCATTCACTTACCTCCGTACTAACCACAAAACATGAGAAAACTTAAAGGGGTGGTCCACAGTGTATTTTTAAAGATTAGCTGTGTTTAAATGCATAAGATGCAAATCAATCTGTGCTCATGCTTTACTTGAATAAAATTACGTTATTTTTTCAGATACCTTACTTTGATTATATTCAGCTACTCAGCTAACATGAAAATGACTATCAAACTTCCTAGTTCCTCTAAAAGGCCGGCCCTCAAAACCCAGATAGCAGGCAGTAATCGGCCCGAGCTCGGCTGCCCTCCGGCGCCTCCGGCTCCGACTCGGCATCGGCGAGTGTTATCCGGGCCGAGTGCGGCCCGCAGCTCGCTCGCGCACATGCGGTTGTGATGCGGCTGTAAAGCACTGGCCCGATTCCGGTCAACCATATCCTGGCCGCTTCTGGCAAGGACTCGGCTGATGGCAACCGATTAAGTTCTTATTTTATCTAGTAATCTGTTAGCTCCACGTTTAATGATAATTTGAGAAAACATTCATGGTACGATAGCAAAAAAAAAAAAAAAAAAGAATATTTAGTGTGGATGTTCGCAATGTTTAGACGCAAACAAAACAATATTATTTATAAATAGATTATACATGTCATCTAGAGAAAAACTATGTAAAATTCGCTTATTTTTGAGATAGCACGCTCCTGTGCTGACTTTTTTTTAAAGCAGAAGTTGGTTTCATAATAAACACATGCGTTACTAAACTCCTGATCTAAACTCCAATCTAGACGGTGGCGGTAATGCTCCAAAAAGCTGGTTGTCAACCACCATGGCACGAAGATCACAAGAAGAAAAAGTTTAGTTTTTCAAAGATTCACGTGGATTCCGGTCAGAAAGGTAAGCTTTTTACTGCTTGTGTTCTGTATAATTAGCGAATTTAGAGCTTAAAACATTTCCACGGTGTTTGGTTGTAACAGCGTTTAGTAATTTAAAACAGTTTGATACGAAATGTAACTTGCTTTAAGAAACACGACTGGAGCTAATGTATGCTAACGCTAACAGTTACAAACACGTCTGAAAGTTCCTTTTCCTTTTACACAATGTTAGATTGTAACGTGTGTAGTAACTGAAAACTATTTTAATTATTTTAAAGAAACATGAAACGAATTTGTGTGTATGCTAACTTTGCGTTAAAGAAAGTTTCTGTAGACGAATCCATTAACTAACTTGGCAAAACGTGTTTCCTGATTTAACATTATAAAGTACCGTGGATGTTGAAAAAAATCATTGTACAGGCGTATACTTATCCAACAGCATTAATTCTGTTATTATGTGTAAATAAAAACTAATCGTTTTGGATTAATAAAATATTTTTGTTTATCTTGTTTATGCAGTTAGTCACGAAAATGATCGAAACTCGACTGTTTACTATTCTCTTTAAATTATCCAAGAGAAATATATTACTATGCACTTTAATTCATATGTGTTAGCCTATGTGAATCAATTATATCTTTTGTTCAAGCTGTAATGGTCAGTTAATGTAAAACTGAACGTCTTAAAGCAGATTTTGATGTTTTTTTTTGTTTTTTTATGTTATTGACAGTGATAAATTCTGATTTAAATGAATGGGTAACAATATTTGTTGGTTAAGTCTTATTGTTCTTGTTTAACAAAGGTTAGTGAGATCATTTTGCAGCACATCACGACCAAAGAAGTCAATGGCACACTCTTTTGAACGTGAATAGGCATGTTATAGTTGTGTGCTAAAAGTCCATTATAAGCTGTAAACTGCTGATATATTTTCAACATAGATTGAGCTTTTCAGACATTACTAATTGCTTCACAAACAGCTGAAATGGTTTATTGTTATTGGCTATCATCATCAAACATTTTTCACAATGGTAGGTTAATCTTCATGGGTACAGAATAATGCATGTGCTTGACCATCTTACAAATCTATGTCTCAGATTCATAAGGCTGTCACTCTGCATGAATCTCCGAATAAATCTTGTGCAACCTTCTGTGTACTGATTATTTACACTATAGGTATTATATGCATTAATTAACTTTGATAGTATTTCAGGATTTGAACTTTTCTTTACGGGAGTTTAACAACAATGTGATGTTTTATTATAGATGCATATGAGGAAGCTCGACTCAAACATCCACACGCAACTGTGATTTCTGACTGGTAGACAGATGAGGATGATGATCGTCTGTCATACATCTAAAGACAGAACAGGTTTGTTTGCAATTATTTTAAACGCATACTGTCAACATTGTCATTGATCTATTACAACCTGTGAGTTTTGCCCTGGCACTATACTAAAGTGATGTTTTGTTTTGTAAATGTATCTGATTAAGGGACAGTATAGACACATCTATACCATGATGAAGAAAAATTACTTGGAACAAAGAGGCTGGATAAAAGGCAGGTATGAAGATTTCAGAAATCAATGCAGCACCACAAGTACCATCACCATCAATGACTATGGCAGAAATCTTAAGACCACCATCAAGATGCACAGATACTGTACATTTCAGTACACCAGGCGTGTCCAAACTACGGCCCGCGAGGCTTTTTATAAATATCAATAGAATCTGGCCTGCTATACAAAACTGAACGTAATTCAATAAATAACCACCGGGTGTCGCTATTACATGCATTCAATTAAGCAGCAGTTCTTGTTATGATCTATCTATCTATCTTTCTGTCTGTCTGTCTGTCTGTCTATCTATCTACACACAGTTGAAGTCTGAATTATTAGCCCCTCATTGATTTATTTCTTCTTTTTTAAATATTTCCCAAATGATGTTTAACAGAGCAAGAACATTTTACAGTATGTCTGATAATATTTTTTCTTTTGGAGAAAGACTTATGTTTTATTTCGGCTAGAATAAAAAGCGGTTTAAATTTTTTCATGAACCATTTTAAGGTCAAAATTATTAGCCCCTTAAGTCTTCAGAACAAACCATTGTTATAAAATAACTTGCCTAATTACCTTAACTTGACTAGTTAACTTGATTAACCTAGTTAAGCCTTTAAATGTCACTAAGCTGTATAGAAGTGTCTTGAAAAATATCTAGTCAAATATTATTTACTGTCATCATGGCAAAGATAAAATAAATCAGTTATTAGAAATGAGTTACTAAAACTAATATGTTTAGAAATGTGTGGAAAAAAATGTTTAACTCTCCGTTAAACAGAAATTGGGGAAAAAATAAACGGTGGCTAATAATTTAGGGGGGCTAACAATTCTGACTTCAACTGTATTTATATATATATATATATATATATATATATATATATATATATATATATATATATATATATATATATATATATACATATACATACATACATATACATGTGTCTGTGTGATGTATGTAAAATTTGGCCCGCGACAACGTTTGTTTTTTTGCATCTGGCCCTCGGCCCAAAAAGTTTGGACACTCCTGCAGTACACCTATGAACATTTACAGTCTTTGTTCTAGTGCAGTTTGAGATCAAGACAGAACTTATTGCATCTCGTGATGTCTTTGTAAGAATTGAAGACATCACTAAATTTGTTAAGGTTTAATGCAGCTAGACAGTAAAGATCAACTAGAGAATATCAGCAGTGTCTAACCCACTGTTGTATTTACAGAAGTTGTATGAGAATAAGCTACAGGTTGATTTATACTAATCTGTTATTTTTCTTTTTTAGCACGACTGACTGAAGTTTTAAAATCATGCAACGTCATAAAGCAGCAGCTGGGCCTGATTCTCACAAAACCAAAACAGACGTGATGAAATTCCAGATGTAAACACATTTGACCTTCCTTTGGCCAATTTGATTTGGAAAAGCTTGAAAATCAACTAAAGGAGCAGCCTGAACAAATGAAGAAACTGGTAAGTTCAAGCTCTTGCTAATTTCAAAGTGTTTTAAGTTTATTTGTTCTTTTTTATTGTTTTTTTTGCTTCGTAGGTAGCCTACTTTTTTCCTAATTTTTTCTTTTTTTTTACATTAGTACTTGTTCACTACTAATTATCTGTTTATCTTTTAATCACAGATGGAGTGAGGACAAATGTCCATACCACGCCACTGATAAAGAAGTGGAAAAATGCATAACAAGGTAGCTACAACTTGCCCCTGACAGGGGTGGAGGAAGAAAGAAGAGAAAGCTAATGTGTCAAATGTCTACATCACTATTTTGTTTTATTTTTTAAACAACATTTTAAGTGTATTAGGATGTTCCCTGATACTTGAACAATTTGTTTCTTTCATTTGCATTTATATATATATATATATATATATATATATATATATATATATATATATATATATATATATATATATGTATATGTATATATATATGTGTGTGTGTGTGTGTGTGTGTGTATATGTATGGTATGTATGTGTGTGCGCCAAATTCTAAAGAAACATCTTGATACATTTTTAATAAACGTAATACAAATAAAATTATAAATAAAAAATTGCACAAGACGTGTATATATATGAAATGCATAATCATCTCACTCATGTCTTGCTGTTTGTGCAATTGATTTTGTTCAAGTTTATTTAAAAAAAAAGTTTGACTTTATACTTCTGCAATTATATATATATATATATACAGGGCTCGAAATTAATTTTTTTACTTGGTAGCACCGGTGCTCCCAACATTAAATATTTAGGAGCACCAAAAAAAATTTAGAAGCACCCACCAAAATGAATGAGCACCGCTGCAAATAGTTTTTTAAGGTATTTATTGTATTTTAAAACAACATCAATAGGACTAACAAAAACCAGAAACAACTATCTAACTAATGCTGTGATGACTTGATATTTGTGTGCAATAATTCCAAAATGAATGTCTAATAATTATAGAATATTAATGATAATGAAAATGACAATAATAGTAACAATGAACTGCCTTGAACGTGCATGAATATCTGCTATAAAAAGTCTGTTACTTTATGAAAAATAAATGTATAGTTTGCATCAAACAAAAATGAAGCATTGCAGTAAGAAATATTTATTTTGTGCTGTTTTATATGAATGTCAATTTAATAAATAATTCAATTCAATGCTGAAAGCTGCAAAGCAGTCGTCAGTAAATAGGCCTAAATAAAAAATAATATACACCTCAAAAAGGAATAGACGAAAAAAAAAGTAAGTAAAGTCTCACTTCTATCACTCTTTAAAAGTTTTGGTTTCAGTTTGTGTCAATTTAAAGATTCAGTCTGAGCTGATCTTAATTTTTCTGTTAGTGGAAAGCAGGCGATTCAGCCGACCCAATTTATGAGCAGGTTGAGCAGGATTCTTGCTGTGACCACCGGCGCAAAACCGCTGTTTGTTATGATGAGCCGCAGTTTCAGTGTAAACTTAGTAAAGGCGAGCTTTTTGGCGATGATATGTACAGTATTAGATTTGACTTTTAGCGGACATTTGCGCTGAACACGCAGTGAATGCAACGCAAGGAGATTCGGGCGCTTTCTCCGAAAAGCACGTACTCGATTGATCTCAGCTGGCAGATATCCTTCACGTGTCATGATCGCTCTCATCTGCGCCCTCAACTTTAGGTGGGGTTTGCAAACCTGCATGCTTTAATTTTTCATTCTTCAGCCGTTTGTACAGGCCCGGCGCTACGGGGGGGCAAAGGGTGGCATTGCCCCCTCAGAAAGAGTTTGTGCCTCCCCAGTTTTCATAAGGGATTGTTCACTCAAACTGAAAATTCTTTCTGTCATTAATTACTAACACTCCCGTCGTTCCAACCTTCAGAACACACATTTAAATATTTTAAAATATATGACATAGCAATTGAATTATGAAAATGGTGAGATTAAAGCTAGTCCTATAGTGCAGAGATCCGGTCCCCGCGTCAGGTCTGGTGCGCCCGTAAATAGCCTTTAAAACGCGCACACGGCGATGGAGGCGCACTCAACTCACAAGGGAGAAAATGGGTGACATGATAGGAGCAGCTTAATTCATTACATGTTTTGGTTAACTAATTCTTTAAACACAACTCTCTTGAGCTCTAAAAGGAAAAAAACACATAAGAAATTTGCTGTTAAATTAATTTTAGCAGAGACGCAACTGCCAGTCATTTATTAGTTATTCGGGAAGATTCAGCCTAATAAAAATGTTTTAATAAAAATAAATAGTTTACTGCACAGTCCCACAGTAGGCTACACTATAAATAATATTTTAATTTATTTATTAATATTATTATTAATATTACAATTAAGCTAAAATTGTCAAAACGCAGAACCCTTTGAATGTTTGCTTTCATTTTGCTAAAAAGCGCACTTTTACAGTTGTGTAGAGAAACATCCCATTATGCAGCAGCAGTCAATGTATAACACATAATAAATGGCTTTTGGGTTTAAAGATGATCGGCCTGCGAAGACAAGTTTGCAGTGTTATAAATGGAATAGGTATAGTGCTTAAGTGGATTTACCGCGGATCAACCGAGAAACCTCGTGCGCTGCAGGTAGGCAGGATGATAATCTTTTAAAAATATGTAATTTAGGCTGTACTGCTATTTGCTCATGCAAAATTAAACAACATAAAATATATTGTAGATTTTAAGAGCTAAAATACAACATATCGAGTTTGTTTTGACTTGTAACTAATGGCCTTAAAATGAAAATAACCTGAAAACAAGCTATTAAAAAAGGCTTAATAAATAAAATAATTAATAAATAAAATGACGGGTAGGCCTAGTAACCTAATGGTTTATGATGGTTTACAATATCACGAAAAAAGCACACTTATGATAGCTTAAGATAAATCTTTGTTTTTACATTTTAAAATGATTTTAAAAAGTTATATAGCATATTGAGTTGCGTGTTATCCGTGCCAAAATTTAACCAATTTTCACGGTAATAACTGTGAATTTTGGCATCTTTTTTAGGTATTTTTCTGGCTACACTAATGCCTTAAAATGTAACTAAGTAATTGTTTTAAATGACATTAAATTGTAACATTTAGCTTTTCCCTAACAATGATGTTGGTTGGATAATATATAGGCCACGTGAAACGGGGTGACTCGGTTAAGCTGATTTCGCTATATTTATTTACCGGTTAAATGAATAGTCTGATCGTGGGTCAGCTTGCATGCGTGGGCATAATTTGACGTCTTTACCTAAAACTTTAAACATTCATAGGCCTGTTATTTTAAATAAAACGGAAATAATGAGAATAATATATGATTTAAAGCACTCGTTTGGCACTGAAGCCATCATACGTCTGCAATAATAAGCGGTATGCATTACCATCGTTAATAAAATTCGTAATAGCGAAACTGCATATTGTTATTACTATTAAAACGTATATTACTGCCTTAGGTCAGTAACTTAGGCAGTAATGCAAAGTTATAATAAATGTGAATAAATAGCCTAAATGAAAGAAACAAGAGACCAAAATCAGTCACCAGGTCTAGTGCCCCCCTATGGATTTAAAGTGCCCCCTCAGTTTTGACTTCCTGGCGCCGGGCCTGCGTTTGTATTTCCCGTGGTCATTAAAGCTCCTTTGTGGAAGTTTTTTCCTAACAAAATTAAAATGAAAATTCAAATGCTTAAAAGATCAAATGATAAATCAAATGCTCAAACTATAAATCAAATGCTCAAACCGACATTGCAAATGATTTGATTCACCATTTGCAAAGTCCTTTTGAGCATTTGATTTATCATTTGCAGAGTCAGTTTGAGCATTTGATTTATCATTTGCAGAGTCAGTTTGAGGATTTGATTTATCATTTGCAATGTCGGTTTGAGCATTTGATTTATAGTTTAAGCATTTGATTTATCATTTGATCTTTTAAGCATTTGAATTTTCATTTGAATTTTGATAGGAAAAAACTTACATACTCCTTCCCTGTCATCTGACAGCGGAATACCTTGAGTGATTGACAGCTAATATGAACCAATGTAGCGGCAGGGAAGAGCGATTCAGCACGTTTTTACAAAAAATCAAAACAGGTTACAACCATTATCTGCAGTCGCACTAATGCGCCAAAATATATTATTAGGTCGCATAGATTAATTTTCGGGCGCATATGCGACCAAAATGGTCGCAATTTCGAGCCCTGATATATATATATATATATATATATATATATATATATATATATATATATATATATATATATATATATATATATAATGTTTGTTTGTTTATTATTATTTTAATGTTTTATTAAAAAATGTTTCAAGATGTTTCTTCAGAATTCTGCAGTACTTTTTACAAGTTTGACTTGGATATTTTACGGATTGTCATTGGTATTTTTAAGATGTTTCTTGCTATATCTTAAATTGGTTTCTATATTTAGGTTTATATAAAATTTAGCTGTTTTTTTACAAATTTTTAATTCAAGTCTATTGGGAAAACAGGGTTGTTTTAAAAAACATCTGTGTTTGTGTGTAATTTTTAGATTTTTGGTTTAAATCTTTCTGTGTCTTTATTGTGTTGTTTTATTGTTGTTTTTATATTGATATTCTTGTGCACTACAAAATTATTTATAAAATTTTAGTACTATTTTTTTCATGCAATCAATAAACGTTTAACATTTATTTATTTTGTCATTTGTCTGATTATTTTCGTTACAGAATATGTATGCAGTTTGCACTTTATTCAAAGGTTAAACGCAGTGCTTACACTTTGTGTTTACATTATAGCCTGTGTTTGCTGTTATATAAATTCAAATGGTTGTAATACCATATATCAAGTACCAATGTAATACCAAAAGGTTTTATAAGGTGTATAAATACGGAGTCGCGCCAGCTCCGGGCCGCAGCGCACATTACCCTCGCGCCGATTCCGGCGCGGATGCGCAGCGTCGGCTCGCTTACGGCCGCCGCATCTGGCCCGCTTGATTTGGGCCGGAATCGGGCAGTGAGTCCACAGGCATCCGGCCCGAGTCCGGCAGCCGAAGTTGGGCCGAGGGGTTAGTCTCCGGCAGGCGACAATCTAGCCGGAACTGGCCCGAGTGTATTTTGCTATCTGGGAAGGCTCTGATTGGTCAGCTAACATACAGTAATATGCTGTGATTTGCTGATTGGCTTCACGGCATCACATAATGCTCCTACAAGCACAAGCTATTGCAATGTGTAAACAGTCCAGTCAGAGTAGCCGTTAGCAGCGTTAGCTGCCTGAATCAGACAGAAAAATGAAAAGCACACCAGGTACACCGCCTGCTCTCTAAAATATAATCTGACAAGTGTCTTTCACATATATTAAGAATAAGTATGTGTAAGTAAAATGAAACGTATCTTTCGAAAATGTGTTATTTGTTATATAGAACGCAGGAAAAGTGTGCGCATAGAGAGACACGCATAGAGAGACACTGCATGTGCTGCTGAAGATTGTGTGTTTACAGTGGTTAGACTAATATTCGTGAATTTGTAGCTAAATTGTTAGCGCTGCCAAACAGCATTTCCCATTGTTTACATTCTTAATTCTAGAAAATGTGCATGACCTTCCAGTCTGGTTTAAATGGACTTCACCAACACGCCGGCAAACTCCCATGTATCGGCACCTCATTCACGCACCTGTGTGCTCTCAAAATGAAACCTGTCGGAAAGACAGCGGATAGAGGTGGAGAGAAGAAAACCACAACAAAAAGACATATACAACAACACAAAGAAAAACCTAATACTTAAAATAAAATATATTTTCTTTTGCTTTATTGTTTTAATAAATAAAAGAATATGTAACAGTTTGTTTTAACTTTAAATGTTTAAACAACATCAAAGTACAAAGCTTTGTTTTCAGAATGATGGTTTGGTGTGCTTAAAAACATGCATGCGCACACACACACACACACACACACACACACACACACACACACACACACACACACACACACACACACACACAAAAGGCTGTCTTTTTATAAAGCCAGTCAATATTGCTGCAACCTGCATCGCGCTTTAGTTTATGGAGCAAAGGGGAAGATATTTCAAAAGCTTAAACTTTTAGTTGGAAATTAGAATTACAGAGCTTTCGTTTTAATCCGCTCCATCTATTTAACTCATTTACTGAAGTGTAAGAAGTAAAACACGGACTCTCTTGCTGTCAGGATAATCCTTTGTGCAAAATGGAAATAATGACTTAGAAACATTAACAGGTAAGTGTACGGCAAGTTTGTGTGGTAGAGAACTAGTTTCAAATGCATTAAACAACACACACCCGAGATGAGGGCAAACAATGCATGTGTATAATTTAGTTGGTAGGACTTCATATAAAACATGTATCTGGAAGTAGCCCATTCTGTGTCTTATTTAATTTTTCACATGTGTGTTCACAAAATCTAACTCTATTAATATAAATGAATATGCAGCAGATGCTTACACGTTGACTTACACATGCTGTGGTTATGACAAACCTGCATTCAAAACTTTTTTTGACATTTTTTTTAACATATTTAGTACAACATTGTTTATATGCTTAGCTATTTAAACAACTGGGGAGGTTGGTTTTCTAATATTGTAGAGTTACAACCAAAACATCAAACTAGTACACACACAGCTGAGCATCCTCAGCAGCAGCATGAAATAATACAACAATGTTTTTCTGGGAAATAACTTGGGCCAAGATGTTGTGCATGGACAGATCCCTGTAGCCCAGGAGATGTACTGAAAGTTAGTGCAATTTTCATGCACCGAACGCCTGTGTATGTGGAAGAGACAAATGAAGTATGTTTTGAAAGCTGTGCATTCGGCTCTGCACATATGGTAGCTTGTTAAAAAATTAAAGGGATAGTTCACCCAGAAATAAAAATATAATATACTGCACATTTACTCATCATCAAGTAGTTTCAAAACTTTCAAAACTTTTTTCTGTTGAAAAAAAAAAAAAAAAAAAAAGATTTTGCAGAATTTTAGAAATCGGTAACCATTGACTACCATAGTATAAAAGACAAATACTATCCAGCAACTTTAAACATAGTCGTCTTTGCTAGAACAAGCCTAAATTTGGGCTGTCAGTAAAAATCTAATAATAGATGTCTAAAGAATGGACCAAAAATAGTCATTAAATAAACAGAAATAAATGACTACACATATAAAGTATGTCTAATCTGTCTATTTGACCACTGGTCTAGTTTTGGACTATTCTAGATGTCTATTAGATTTTCACTGACAGCCCAAGTTTAGTCTTGTTTTAGTCAAGCTGTCTATCTTTAAATGTCTATTAGACGTCTATTAAACACAAAATTGTTTGCTGTGTACACTGCAAAAATGTTTTTCTAACTTAGTTTTTTTGTTTCTAGTTTTTGTTTTTGTTTCTAGTCAAAATATCTAAAAACGTTTAAATCAATAAGCAAATTCTAGACAAGCAAAACTTATGGTTTTAATAAATATTATGCAAAACTAAGTGAGTTTTTACTTAAAACAAGCTAAATTATCTCCCAATAGACTAAAATTATGTTTTATTTATTTATTTTTTTATGTCATATTATTTAGCTTACCTCATTGGCAGATTATTTTGCTTGTTTCAAGGAAAACTGTATGTTTGCTTGTCTAGAAAATGCTGGTTTAAATGTTTTGTTTGCTTTTTTTTGATAAAAATAAAAAAATCCGGATCACCTATCCTCACCTGGGGATACTCATCCAGAGGCCTCTAGAGATCATACAGCACCACTGATGCGATCCATAACCTGTGAAGAAATTATGCCAAGGTATCCATAATCTTGGACTAGGTCATATCCAGCGCAGATGATGTGGCGGCCACGAAGAAGCGGAGAGCATGATGCAGATTCCTGAAAGACCACAGTGACAGACGAGTCTTTGCATTGATCTTGAAAAAAAATTTTTTTTTCCTTCACTTTTGTCAATCAATGAAATTTTCTCCTCACCACTGGCTTGCTTGGTTTGGGACTTGTGGAGCTTTGATGGATTTGCTCTTCATTGTTTTGCACTTCCAGCAGGGAAATTTAAACCTCACTGAACTGAACTAAACTGAACTTAAACTCTGAAAACTGGACTGACACAGTTTCAGTTTATTAGAACGTCTATGTTAAGCTGCTTTGACACCATCTACATTGTAAAAGCGCTATATATAACCATGAATTGATTTGAATCGAAAGAATTGCAGTGTACGGAGTTAAATTCAGAATGTTCACGTTTTCTGAATTTTTCTATATATCTTCCTTTGTGTAAAACAGAAGCAAGAAACCCCAACAAGGTTTAAGTGTGCTTTAAGTGTATTTGAATTCACAAAAAAGTCAAACTAACTTACTGCATATTTTAGACCTACAGAGTAAAATCAACACACGTCTGTAATTGGACACAACATACTCAAAATATAGTTACTGATACTGTGTAACTTTTGAACCCCAAGTCACTACTGGCTTCGGCCTTTCCAATAGCGAGTAATAAAACTGACAGGATAAATGTAGCTGTGTATCAGTTACATCTCTGTGTTTGATGAAAATATGTAACATTTCATGTTTTGAAGCAGAAATATGCTGAAGAGAGATAGCGAGGGTGTTTGTAGTTTTGATGTATTAATCTCTACCCAGGGATGCCCTTGGCTATTTACTTTTATCAGAGATGCAGTTGAACTTCCCTGTTTCACTTTTTCTCTCTCTGTGCCTAAAACACACACATATATAGACACACACAGTGCTCATTGTTTTTGAGTTTAGCCTTGAAGTTAATGAAACAGCAGCGGGAGGTAAACCACTGTTTTTTCTTGCTATTAAATGACTGTTTATTTCCCTTGATAGACTGCCATCCAAGAATTTGGTCCACGAAAACTGTATTCCTCTTTAGAATGTGAAGCAAGTCTGTTTTCAGATCAGAAAGTGAGACCAAGGCATAGGGGAAAAACATGGAGTAATTAAAAATGGTAAGAAACACAGTATATACCCATGATGCCTGCTTGTTAGTCTGACACCCCCTCAAACCACCTGAGGTAGCAAGCGTACATTTATCTTCATTGTTTTGCAACAGCTTGAGTCTCTAGCTGACTTGTTTATCTATTGTTTTTCCTTTAGTAAATAATTCCCATGTATACGCTCGCTTTCCCGGGTCAATGTTTTACTACAGGTCTCCTGTTGCGCAGTTGCTATTTGGCGTGAATGCAGATAGAGGCCGATTCGGGGCTCTAATTTCTGAGCTGTGGTAGTCAAGAGACAGTGGGTATGGCTCTCTCTGATAGCATTGGCATAAAACAACACTCACTTTATCAGAGTCAGGCTGCTGTAATCACTAGCCTGAAATTACCTGTCCCCGTCAGGCCTCAGGTGACTGCGCACTTTAACTCACATGCTGTTTTTTTTTCTCTCTTTGTCCAACTGTAAAGGCTGATGGTGCGTTTGAATTCACATACTACTAAGCAAGTTGCTACAGATCCCCCTTATTGTGCTGTTTATAAGTTAACATCCAGTTAAAAAGATGAGTTTTTATCTACCTAAAATATGCACAAATACTATAGGAAAGTGCCGGAAGATTCCCAGATTCACTCTGAGCATCTATAAAACAAAAGTTAACAATGTGATGTATCAGTTTAACTATTGTGTATCAGATATACAATGATATTTATATTGCAATGGACCATTCCTAACTTATTTGCACCATAACAAGCATTAATGCACAATACATGTATTGTTTATAAGTGACCAATTATTTAGATTTCTCCAATCTCTAATCAGTTTCTCAATCAAAGTCATCACTGCTGCTGTGTAAGTTTGACGTATCACAGCACTGATTTGAGAAGAAGTGGGGATTAAGTCCTTATTGTTAACCAACTGATCTACAATAGGAAACAGCTACAATATTTGTGCTGTTAATTGTATTTGATATGTTGTGTTTTCCTCAGAGTATTACTGAGATGTCACAGTATTTTTTCATTTGTAAATCTTAGAAAAATCATTGAAACTGAATAAATGGGTGAGTGAACTAGCTCTGCTACATGGATGCAAATTAAATGGACACTGTGCACATTTTGATAAAATACTGCTGCTGTGCCGTAAACCTATAAACAGTATATGTATGCATTATGCTAGGAGTATGCTATAAAGTGAGTATTATAATGGGTAGATAAAATGTAAGCTATAGCAGGGATTCTCAACCGGTGAGCCAGAGATCCTGCAGGTGGGCCGCGAGATAGCTTAATATATATATATTTTTTTTTTTATTTTATACTATTTTTGATTTCATTAATAATATGCTATATAAAAATGATCGAAGCAATGCACTCCTGTTCTCTGATTGACATTTGTCTGTATATTTCATGAATAGTAGATATTTATTAGTATATATTTTTCGTCCAGTTTAAAGCAGAAGCAGGTCTTTTGCAACCTCCCTGTTGATCTTTGGTTCTCTACAAACCAAAGTGTTTGTGTGTGTATGTATGTATGTATGTCTATATATATATATATATATATATATATATATATATATATATATATATATATATATATATATATATATATATATATATATATATATATATATATATTATAAGTTAGTTTGATTTATATAATTTAATTCACATAGTTTAGATATTATATAGTTTTAGTTTTAGTTATAATGAAATATATATATATATATATTATAAAATGCTGATAATAAAAAAATATAGAAGGCACAACATGTGTTTGGTTTAAAGTATTTCATACAAACATTTAGAGAAAATGTCAGACAGGTAGACCTTCAAAAATTGATCGGAGAAAGAAGTGGGTCACAAAGTAAAAAAGGTTGAGAACCCCTGTGCTATAGTATTGACCTGTAAAATATGGTATTATGGTAGTCTTTTTTCTTTCTTGATTTAAAACAAAAATGTTTTATTTAGTAATTTGAACTATTAGTCCTAAAGATTTAAGATCCAATTTAGATCTTAATGTTTTAGGGTTCTGCTATTTCTTTCAGTTTTATAAAACTTAAAGCTGTCATAAAAAACAAAACAAAAAACAAATAGAAAATATGAATGGCTATAATAGCAGCCTATGTGAGTGAGTCAACAGGTAATAACACAGCTTTCCTATTAGTCAGTGTGAGGAACTGAGCTAGGCCTGACAGTTTTTCTTATTAGTCAGTGTGAGGAACAGAGATAAACCTGACAGTTAACAAAAAAACAAAAACAACAACAGCAAAGACGGGTAACACTTTATTTTGATGGTCCATTTGGGTATTAGTAGACTGTCTGCTTAAGGTCCGTTAATACTGCTGCTAAACAGACATTTAACTGACTATAAGAAACTTTGCAAGTGCATGTCAATTTATGCTAACCCTAACCCCTACGTAACAGTCCACGTATAATCTAATGAAAATTAGATGGCATGTAGATGCAATGTAATTCAACAAACAGTTAATTTCAACAAACAGACCATCAAAATAAAGTCTGACTCAAAAACGATGATTTAAAAAATATATATGTGTATGGCACTGCATCTTACCGCATTGTGTTGAATTAAAATGAATCATGCATCGTGATTGGGGTAAATTGTATCGCGTTGGGCAGTTGTATGATTAAACTTGTGGAAGAAAAAACATATTTTAATTCATTCATTTTCCTTCATCTTAGTCCCTTTATTCATCTGGGTCGCCACAGCGGAATGAACCACCAACTTATCCAGCATATATTTTACACAGCGAATGCCCTTTCAGCTGTAACCAAGTACTGGGAAACATCCATACACACTCATTGACACACACACTCATACACTATGGCAAATATAGTTTAATCAATTAACCTATAGCGCATATCTTCGGATTGTGGGGGAAACCGGAGCACCCAGAGGAAGCCCACGTGAACACAAGAACATGCAAACTCCACAAAGCAATGCCAACTGGCCCAGCCAGGACTCGAATCAGTGACCTTATTGTTGTGAGGTGACAGTGCTAACCACTTGTCGCCCATATTTTTAATAACAATTATAATTAATGTGCACTTTGTAGTGTAATTCAAATCTTATTAGCACATCTAAAAAAATCTTATATTATTAATGAAATTTAAAAACCAAATAATTCCATGCCTCTTAAAACACTCACAGTAAGAACACTTTAGAATTACATGTTTGTTTTAAATTACAGTATGTATTCATTATCAAGTCATTTAGCAGACAATTTTGTCCACATGAATTACAATTTAATAGGTATTTAGGGATTCAACTAGAAAAGGCAATAAACACAGGTGCTAAATATACAAAACAACTGTTTGTGCTGAGAATGAAGAGCTATGGAAAAGGACGATTTTAAAGAGATACTGTAATAGTGTTTCTACAAGTGGTTTGTCAAGCCCAATTCCCTGTGTGAAGCACATTTCATAAGTGCATAATGCTTTTAAAATTTTTTTTTGATATTTATTTTTTTATTTATTTTTATTTTTTAAAGTGATGGTAAGAATGTGTCTGGTGCAAATGTGCAAAACTGGTGTTGGTTAAAGAAAGGAAAAACTTTCTACAGGTTTTTCTACAGGTGGTTTGTCAAGACCACTCGAGTGTGCGCAAAGCACAAGTAAAGCCCTTGACTATAACTTTAACCAAATTGTTTAAAAAATCATTATTGGAGATCTGTAAATAGGATTCCCTCAGACCATTTAAGATGTGTACTTCACTTCTTCAGCAGGAGATTAAATTAAATATATCAAGGATTCATATATAACTTGGAGAGTAAAAAACAATACAGGCAAAGCAAAGTTTTAATTCATGGCTCTTGATTATTCATTGAGGTGTTTGAAAGTTTGGTCTGTGCAAGAAGCAGAATATTATTTCAACATTATTACCTTTAATCCACAGCCTCGGCGAACAGTCCTGAGCTATAATTATAAAATGTTCAACTTCTTGCACAGACCAATTGTTTTTCTTTATGAGACCTCGATGTATCATTATCAAGGTGCAAGTATGATTGCCTTTCATTTTATGAATCAGCAAAGAGCCAGATGAGCTAAAAAACTTTAATGTTCGACAGAAAAAAAAATACACTAATATATTAGATAGACTGAAGGAGAGTAATCAACGGCATGTATGTATCTAAAAACATTACATTCAGTTTTATAAAATACACGGCGTATATTATTTCTGTAATATGTATTCTATTGAAAAGTATGCTAAAGTGTACTTTGGGGTAAGAAGACTTGCTAGGACATTCTATGGGCAGAAATGCTAGGTTGCGAGGCACAGGTTTGTCCTACATATACAGTACCCTTACATCACACCAGAGACATGCTGATAATGTCATACATTAGTACAAGCTGAGTGTAATGTCTTCAGGAGGAGAAACTGCTGCAAAGAACAAAAAAGACAAACAAGATTACTGCATTCAAACTAGCAATTTAGAGGGAGAAGGTATTATAATGCTGCTTTTATGCCAGCACACCACAGTGCTTGTTCTTGATGAAAGTCAAAGTTGTTGAAATCTCAATTGTTTGCTGACGAGCAACATAAAAGATATTTGACATTTCGGTTGACATTTTCAACTGTAATTGTTGCATTCAAAGGAGGTTAAAAAGGAGCGCTTCACCCAAAAATGAAAACAGAAATTTAAGCATTTCAAATCTTCCACTCAGTGGTTGCTCTCATTTGTATTCAGGGTTTTGAATTGTTCAGATTTGTTCTTGTTGTTGAAGTGATTTACCAAATAAATGGTTCATTATGATGGCCACATCAGAAATGCCTTTATCGTATTGGATTTTTTGAATCTTCAAATGTACTTAGAGACTTTAGTGCAGTATTTCAGCATCAGTCAAAAAAATCCTACCAAATCCTACCATTATGTCACAATTACACTTATAAATAAATAAATGTTATAAGTAAAACCAGTTATTAACTTATTAGTGAATAAGGCTGCTTTTGTTACATAGACAAGCAAAAATGAAAATGAAGGATTACCATTTTAATATATTTGAAAATGTTATTTAGTTTGTTTGCTTTTTACAGTAATATGTTAATTTAGCAGTTGAATATGTATTAATATAAATCTGCAAGCAGGTATTTGGGACCAAGCACAAAAGACATGTCAAGTGCAGCAAAAATAGCAAGTAGACCAAGCATAGCAAGCATGCAAAATGTACATTCAGGGGGTCATCAAAGGCACAAAAATCATCAAAAATACTATGCTATAACAGGCACAGTGCCCACAGGAGGCAAAAGGGGTGTCTCAGATCTGATCTGTGCTCATTTTTTATATTTTAAAAGTTTAAAAGAGGATTTGCAATTAAAAAAAAAGAAATTGTTAAGAAAGTATTTTTACATTTCATCTTTGCCATTTTTCTCTTTTTTAGTACACAACAGGAATACAGCTATATGTTTCCATTTAAAGATCAATTAAAAATAAAAAAATGCACTAAAAGAGGATTTAAAAGTGGATTACCATCAGATTCATGACAATTTGATTGGCTACATAATGGTTCTGAGTGCATCTCAAAGAAAGAAAAAGAAAGAAAGAAAGAAAGAAAGAAGGAAAGGAAGAGGAAATGTAAAGAAGAAAATAATAAATATACAATGTAAACTTTGATTTATTGTAATATGAAAAGAACGCTTCATTAAAAATATTGGCTAAAGAAAATGTTTGCTTTGGTTTAAAGTAAAGGGATAGTTCACCCCGAAATAAAAGTTCTGTCATCGTTTTCTGCACACTTTACTTTATTCAAACCTGTCTTTTTTTTTTTTTTGAATACAAAAGAAGACATTTAAAAAAAGCTGTAATCCATTCATTTTTTGCTTCCTTCAAATTATCTTCTTTTGTGTTCAACAGAAATAAATGTATAGAGTAAACAAAATAGCGTAATATATATAGTAATAATATTGAGCAATGCTTTCTTGGTGATGCAGTGATACAGTAGGGAGTGCTGTCGCTGGGTCAGTTGGCGTTTCTGCGTGGAGTTTTCTTGTTCTCCCTACGTTCACATGGGTTTCCTACGGGTACTCCGGTTTCGCCACAGTCCAAAGACATGCGGTACAGGTGAACTGGGTAGGCTAAATTGTCCGTAGTGCATGAGTGTGAATGAGTGTGTATGGATGTTTCCTAGAGATGGGTGTAGTTGGAAGGGTATCCACTGCGTAAAAACGTGCTGGATGAGTTGGCGGTTCATTCCGCTGTGGCGACTCTGGATTAATAAAGGGACTAAACTGAAAAGAAAATGAATGAATGTGCTTTGGTCAAATATAAAGTAAATCTTCATTTTCTGGTGAACTATTCCTTGTATGTATGCTACCTTTGCCGTTTATGTATTTCATGCTTATTCATTTTCTTTTCAGCTTAGTCCCTTTATTAATCAGGAAGGGCCACAGTTTAATGACCTGCCAACTAAATACAAAATACATTCTGATAAAACACATAGGTTAATATTCTCTACTGTTTACTGGGTTTTTTAATATAATTAAACTCAATAAATATAATTAAACTCTATAAACAAAGTTGAAAAGGAAAAAAACATGCATAAAACCATACAAGATTTGTAGGTGACAGACAAAAGCCCCTTTCACACAGTGATATGGTAAACATCCAGAAAATTTTCAATACAACATTACCTTTTCCAATATGACTGTTCGAAAAAGTGCTATTCACACAGGCAAGGACGTTCTGGAAATTTTCCGGAAAACTTTCGCATATTGGGATGTACATAATATGTGTATGTGTGCTGGCGCTTACCAGAGTACTTCTTCACATGCACACGCTTCAAGCAACTGAAGGAGAGCTTGAAGGTAAACAAACAGCATTTAAGCATTTTATTGATAATTTTTTTACACAGCTGGCATTAGGAAGGACCATAGAAATGTTATCTGACTAGCATCTAGCAGCTAAATGGGTCGGGAAAAATATTCAAAGACTTTTATTTTCATAAACAGCGTGAATGTGAATGCGTCTGAATGTTCTGATTGGCTGTCTCATGTCAGCACATTCTAAACTTGAACACACTCTTTACAGCAATTCTCCTTCTGCATTCACACAGAGCAGCAAATTACCAGTAATGTTACAACTACTCTGTCTGCCAAATTTCCAGAACGAATTTACTGGTATTTTCAAAAAGGGCCTGTTTACACATACAGACCTTTCCATTAAAATTGCTGGTAATTTTCTGGAAAGGTTTGTATGTGTGAAAGGGGCTAAAGTAATGGAAATTATAAAAGAGATATCATTGGAATCACCATAATTCAAGTAACATAATGAAACTTAAACTAAGTTTTGACAAGTTTAAAAAATGTAAGCTTTTAATTGTGAATACGGAAAAAAAAAGTAAATTATAAAAAGCAGTCACGCTTACTATTTTTGCAAGAAACTGCAATAATTTTGTTTTCAGGATGCTTTAATGAATACAAAGAGAACTGTATTCATTTGAAACTTCATAAAATATGAATTTTAATGTCACTTTTGATCAATTTAATGTGTCATTGCTGAATAATTTCTCTCTTTCTTCTCCAAAAAGAAGAAAACAAACAGCTTTCAACCAGTATGTCAGTGGATTTTCATTCACTAGCACATGTCTAATTTGTTTACTTCATTCATGAATCAGATAAACATTCATTTTATTCATGAAAAACAGGTTTTGTTCAGAGTATAAAAAAAAATCACATTTAAAACAACATGCGGGTGAATAAGTGTGCAACATGTTAATGTTTGAGTGAACATTTCTATTTAGGCTGGACTGGCTTGTTTATGTAGCTTTGGAATGAGCCTGTGCTTGGAAGACTAAGAATGATGGCTAATGTCATTCTCTCTGTATGGGAGATGAGAAGGGAAATTTGAAAGGTTCTTTAGAGCTCTCTGAGTTACCCCAGCCGAGCTGCAAACAAAGGACGGCAAAGCTTTTTTGCTTGTTTTCGCGCTCTCTCGCTCTGTGTCGTATGATGTTCCTCTCTACTAATTAATTGCTAATGCAAAGTGCAGATAAACCCTCTTTAAAAGCATTCAACAGATGAAAGAACATGGATTATGAAGAAAGCGCCGGAATATTAAAGGATGCCTTCTTAATGAAAACTTTCATTTCCCTCTCCTGCAGTCTCTATGTTAAACTCTGGCTATTCTTCTGTATTTTCTCTTTCAGTTGATGTTTCAGTGTGCGTGCGTGTGTGTGTCTTGGGTCAGTAATAACTGGCCTCAAAGCTCTGAGAGAGAGAAAAAGAGTGAACAGACCTTTGATGGTGGGCAAGTTTCGCCACTCTTTCCAGAATCCAGTGGCTCGACTGTATCGCCCCGTGCATGTCATGCTACGGTTGCCATAGAAACTCTCTCTGGTCGGATTTGTTATTGACAGAATGACAAGGCTGAGCATGTTCTGTGTGAGAGAACTGTGAGCAAAAAACACAACTGTGATAGACACAAAAACACACCGCCAACAACACATGCTGGAAATGTAGTCGATGCACGTCAATAAGTGGAAGAAACATTTCAAAGTCAACAACAAACATCCATGCAAGAAAAAATTAAGATGAAATTCGGTTGCTTTAAAGGAACTGGTACTTTTATGTCTTCATATGTCTAATCTAATCTCAGTAACCAGTGAAAATGAGAAAACGTAAAAGCAAAAGGACAAACTTTCATTTATTTTACTTGATCTTCCACACAATCTGTTTGCACTTCTTCTTTTTATCTCTCTAGACCTGTGCAGTCTTTATGACAGGCAAATTAAATGTGAAATGTTGCAGATTTTACTGGCATTTACAGGCATATTTATTTACTTTCATTCTGCTTGTTTCTATTATAAATAGTAAAGTCACTCTAGTCTCGTAAGCTACAGTCATTAAACATTATGGGTGGCAGCAAAGTATCACAATGAGGCACTTTCAAGAGTAGCCAAACGTATAATGCACCCTCATTATTTCAGTCCATATGTACATCAAATAAATCCAAGTAAAGCGATGTTTATATAGCCACTGATAATATGTAATTATACAATCAAAAGAACATATCTGCATGTAATTTCATAAAATTAGCAATTGAAGGGGGGGGACTGTGGGATGGAAAGACAGATTGTGTGTGCATCTGCTGAAGGTGGTCATGAATGAATATGACTGAGTCAGAGAGAGAGTTTGGACATCATCTGATTTCAAACATCTTCGGTCATGCACAGATGTAGCTGCAGACTATAGCCTGCTGCTATAGGACATACATTAAGAAATCAAGAAATATATTCAGCTGAACCTCATTTAGATGGAAAAATGCAATAGGTCCCGTAAGACTTAAATCTCCTGATCCAAGAACCAGGCCATACATTTTAATGAACTGAAATAGGGGAAAGTATTAATTTTATCATGAACTTGAACAATTATTTTTATATGGAATCAGTAGATTCATTAATTAACAGGGTTGTTTCCCTGGAAGGAGAAGGGAAAACAAATGGATGACTGGTGAACAGATTTATTGATGGATGGTTAGATACACTTACCAGCCATTTTTTTTAATGTAAAACTTACTAGTACAGGATTGGATCCCCTTTTGGCTTCAGAACTGGCATAGATTTAACAAGGTGCTGTAAATATTCCTCAGAGATTTTGGTCTAAATTGACATGAAAGCTTTGTGCAGTTGCTGCAGATTTGTCAGCTTCCAATCCATGATACGAATCTCCCATTCCACCACATCCCAAAGCTGCTCTATTGGATTGAGATCTGGTGACTGTAGAGGCCATTTGAGTACAGTGAGTACTGTTCAAGAAACCAGTCTGAGATAATTTGTGCTAACAATGCCTTTCTATCAGCTCGAACCAGTCTGGCCATTCTCCTCTGACGTCTGACATCTGAACTGCCGCTCACTGGATAATTTCTCTTTTTCAGATCATTCTCTGTAAATCCTAGAGTTTGGTGTGTGCAAAAATCCCAGTAGATCAGCAGTTTCTGAAATACTCAGACCAGCCAGTCTGGCACCAATAACTATGCCACGTTCAAAGTCACTTAAATCACCTTTCTTCCCATTCTGATGCTCGGTTTAAACTGCAGCAGATCGTCTTGACCATGTCTATATGTCTTAATGCACAGGTGTCAAACTCAGTTCCAAAAGGGCCGCAGCTCTGCACAGTTTAGTTCCAACCCTAACTAAACACACCTGATCAAACTAATTGAGTCCTTCAGGCTTGTTTGAAACCTACAGGTAAGTGTGTTGGAGCAGGGTTGGAACTAAACTTTGCAGGGCTTCGGCCCTTTTGGAACTGAGTTTGACACACCTGCCTTATGCATTGAGTTGCTGCCATGTGATTAGCATTGGCTAATTAGAAATTTGTATTAACGAGCAGTTAGACAGGTATACTGAATAAAGTGGCCGGTGAGTGTAGATTGATGGGTTATAGAGAGCTGGATGGATGAACGTATTAGATGAATGAAGGGATGGGTAGATGGATGGATGGAAGGGTGGCAGGTTGTTGGATGACAGACAGAGATGGATGCATAGACAGATGAATGATGGATCTATGGATGGATGGATCATGGACTGATGGAGAGATTGTTGAATGAATTAATAGGTAAATGGATTGATAGATTGTTTGCTATCAGAAAAAAATGGATAGATGCATGGACCTTTGGGTAACAGATAAAGATGAATAGATGGATGGACTGATCGCTACATGACATAGAAAGCTCTACGCTGAACTGAACTGAACTGTACCATTTCAAACACTAACATGAACTGAATAATGAAGCTGTCTTTACTGTTTTCAAAACTGTTATATTGTTTAATATATTTTATATATATATATATATATATATATATATATATATATATATATATATATATATATATATATATATATATATATATATATATATTATATTTCACACCTAGTTTCAGTTTCAGTTTAAAGCTTCACATAACGAGAATGACAAAACACTTAACATCAAGTACACCAAAATAAAAAATAAATAAAAAATAATAAAAAAAATTTATAAAAAAAAAAATTACAATAATACTTCATTGACTAATAACATTTATTACTGAAATGCTTCATGCACAAAAGTAAATTCATAACGATTTGTGGAATTATTGTCGTATTGTCCTTAGATGTTGTAGATTATTTGATGAGCCTTAATAATAATTGAATGTGTGTTTTGATCAAATTTCAACCTGTTGTGAATAATTGATCCTAGGTACCTATATTCCTCCACAAATTTGTCATCTGTGTCATTTATGACTACCCTTTGGAGAGAAGGTGTATTTCTCCAAAGTTAATGAGCATTTCTTATGTTTTTGACACAATCAAGTGTAGTTTCTACACTTCTACCTGAATGTTTAAAAAAACCTAGACATTTGTTTTGGAACCTGGTGCATTTTACTCCTTAGCTAGGTTTATTTGAGCATATGTAAACAACACAATCGCACTCATCTGCACCAAAACAATTGGTTTGAGATAGCCTGAACAAGGTGGTCTCATGTTGGAACAAACTCTGGAGCGATTTGGTCAACATAGGCTCATTCTAAAAAACGTAGCCCTATATGTTTCTGGATATCTTAAATCATGTAGCCATAAGTTTGTATGGTTGCATTTAATTTTTTAATTGAGTGGTATTTTTCACGCTTACCATGGATGGCTTTCCTGCTGTTACCAGTTTGTCCTGTTAGCTCGCCATGTACGTAGGCGGACTTGAGACGCAGAGAGGAGTTGACCAAGACTACGGGGTTTGAGTCCGGTGAAGAACAGTGCCAGAAAGCAGGTAAGATAAAATCAACAAACCAAAAAATAAAACAAACAAGTAAATAACAGGGTGAGAATGTAGTAAAATCTGAAAACGTAGTAAAAAACATGCGAGGACTTTGAAAATTGTTGGTTGGGTTTAGGGAAATGGGTGGGTGGGTCAATCAATACAATTGGTTGGGCTTAGGGAAGGAGGAGGGTGGGTCGGTCAATCGGTCAGACAGTCAGTCAAACAGTCAGTTGACAGCGGCCTGTGGTGGGTTTACGTGAGAACAGCAGGCGCAATAGCACTCGCAAGAAAAAATCTGGGATCTGAAAATGTGTACACATTGACCTCTGGTGGATTTGTGAAAACAAAAAAAACTACAAAAAAAATGTAGCTGGGACGTATCTGGCAGTCTCCAGATATGTATATGATGGTACATTTTCAGAATGTTAAATATGAAAGTAAAAGCATACTGAACTACTAACGAATGCTGTTTATCTGTTAGGAAATCTTGACCGTTACAAAAAAGTCACTTTGAAATAATTGATATAAAAGTGACGATTGTAAATTCATTCAATATGTAAATTCATTGACTGTGAGACATTAGGATTTATTGAGCAGAATCTATTCTTTCTACTATATGACCAATATTTTCTGTAGGATACAAAACCACAAAGCATAACAGTTACGCTTGTGAAAGTACCCATCAATGTCTTATTATTGAACTATAAAAGTAAAACTACACTCTCATCTGTTCTGCTGCTAAATTTATAGCTAAATCTAAGGCGATCTGATATTTAGCAACATTTCATCAGATTATCTGAAATAATTATATTACAGTTATCTCTGTCACACTTTATTTCAGTCACAGAAGAATGAGTGAAAGGAGAAAGTATTCTCTGTCAGGGAGAGGAAAGGGTGAGACACAGAGCCATAAAAACAGAAGGAAGCGAGGCAAAAGCAAGATGGATGAGGGACGGAGCTCTGCCCGTTAATCACAGCTGGATCTGTCCGAGGTGGAGAGAACAGAGGAGGATGCAGCAGGTTTCATCACGACCCCTCGCTTCTGTACTCCGGCTGGGTCCTCAGGGGCCAATGTGGCCCAGAGAGGAGCACCATATGGATGAACTTGAAAAGACCCCAGATGTGGAGCTGACAGCATGCCCCCACTGCACATGCACGTGTGCTGTAAATATCACATGATACTTGCTTTATATGCAAAATATACAGTATGACCCATTCACTGAAAAAAAAAAAAAAACACTGAGTGAACAACCCAGTGGATAATTATATTAAGAAGATCCAAGTGAAGATTATATATCTAGAAAATAAAATGTAAGCTGAGAGTGGATACTATGAACAAGTCGATTGATCGAAGTTGATTGATCGGACCTACCGAATGAATGTATCATTTTGTGAATCACTGTGTCTTGTGCATCAACTGAGCATGTTTTAAATCTTATTTGGCACAAAGAGAGAAAAATTTCAGATTTTTTTTTTCGTTTTTCTGCTCCGCTCAGCGCGAGCTCTCCCTGTTGCAAGGGCTTAAGTGTGTGTGTGTTTTTGTGTGTGTGTGTGTGTGTGCGCGCGTGTGTGTTTGTTTGATGCTATCCATGTTTTTGAATGTGTTTGAATGAGAGACAGTGTGGTGCTGTGTGTCTGTGTGTTTATACAGACAGCATGTTATAGCCTCCCCCCTAAAATATAACACTGTATATGGAAAGCATCGTCAATGCACCGTGATGCACCGAGATATCGAATTGAACCGAATCGATGGCATGATAATCGTAACCGAACCGAACTGTGAAACCAGTATAGGTTCACACCTCTATTCAACACTGTTGAAAAATATGATGTAGAATATTCAAACAGCAATTTCATAGATTCAGTGGATCAAATTCGACTGTTAAAATTACAGGAAAAGCAATAGATTTCAGATTGACAACCTCCAGATGCTTTTCAACTAGCAGGTGAATCAATTTAAGGTTTTTTAACCAGTAAACAGGTGAAAAAAAGCACACAAGTAACATTTAATATTTATGTCGATGTCTAGGGCATTATAAGTAATAAAATGATTATGAGTAAAATTAGTAAATTATGTTTTGTACTGTACATTTCCTGAGTTTCCTGGCTGTAATGTCAAATTTTAACAGCCAAATTTGATCCAATAAATTTACGGAAGTGAATTTTTTAAACTAAAAAAAAATAAATACAATATAGTGAAATCTGGAAATTGAATATGATTTATTAAGTATTAAAATGTATTTTGAATATTTTTAGTTGAATTATTCATATCTTAAATAAACAGCTATGTAAAATTCTGGCCCTAAAAATACAAACCCCAGCAATTCAAGTCAATAAAATGCAACCACTTGTTAATTCAATGTATTATTTTTATTTCAGCTTGTGCTATTCGATAAGCTTTTTATTTCAATACTTTTGGCATTGATTTTGTTCCATACAAAAAAGTTTACAAAATAAGTCACGCTCTTTAGGATTTCAAACCCAATGTCTGTGTCTGCATATGAGACAAGACACATAAATGACGTGTTAACAGCATTTTTATAAATAAAAACGGTAATTCTAACATAAAATAACTCTTAAGTCTAAACTCATCTCCAAATGAGAATGAATAATGTTCACCAAAGTACCAAGAGTTGTCAGGAGGAAACAACAGGACGTGCTTTTAAGTAGAACTCTTTGTACTGACATACAGTTTTTCTCTGTGACTTGTCCGTCTCTACCCATTCAGAGTGAACGCTTTAAAGAAGCGTGTAATTCAGGTTAAGTACCGGAGAAAAGGGAAGCGCTTTACCTCGATTAGTCAGCGTTAAGCCTTTCATTTCAGTGCCGAGCAATGAGTTCGGAAAATGGCCAACTATCGTTTTAAATAAAGGCTACACATTTTTCTCACCTTTTATGGAAAGGAGACAAGAGAAGAGGAAAGAAAGGGTCGCCATTTGCTAAAAGCCAGTGCACACCTCTTAAAAACAATATTTTTCACAGACCCACAGACAGAAGTTGTCAAAGTCGATTTTAGTGGCTGCTTTTTAACTTTTTTCTTTCTTTTATCCTGCGTTCTCTCCGGAGAGGGCTAATTTATCATAATTTAGAGGCATGAGCTGAATGCTTTCTGCCTTTGTCTGGCACTTTCCCTCTCCTCTGTGCTCTAAGAGATGGAGAAAGTGAAGCCACAAAGAAAGAACGAAAGAGGAAAGGTCAAGCTTTTCCTCCCCTCTGCAGGCAATCACACTGACACCTGCAGGTGAACGGAATCCAGTCCCAGAGAGAAAAAGAGAAATAAAGTGAGACTGTGAGAGGTCGAGAGGCCATGCGGTGTCCAGACAGGTGTGTGTTAAGCAGGTACAGTGTGTGTGTGTGTGTGTGAATGCACGTGATGGTGAGCATGAATGTAAGTGGGTTTGAAAGTGCCCAGGCACAAAACCGAATTGTATGAAACCTCTGAGCGAACATGCGGCTCTGGCAGCGCCCATCCCATCATTTCTCACAGTAATAACTCCTGCCAGTGCTGCTGCCAACTGACAGACTGAGAGTAAAAGAGATAGGTAGAAAAAGGAAAAGGAGAGAGTTTTGTGGCTGGGCATTTTCTGATGGCCAACAGACACATTTTCACTGCGGCTATTCACACAGATGTATTTTCGGCTGTCCAAATTTTTATCACTGTGCCTCCAACTCTACCGCAGAAAGAGTCGTTCTGAAAGGATCTTCAGTAAAACTGTGCAGTTCATTTCTATCTTTTGTGCACTTGTGAATAAGACAATTTTTATTAAGAGACACTTTTGTGTTAAAGACACTGTTTGATTTCAGGAGCTCCTTATAAGCAGTCGAACATTTAGAAAGTTATTTAATGCAAACAAGACAAAGCTCTCAATTTTTCAATCATGTCATTCTAACTTGTATAACAAATGAGTATTAGCAAAACAACAACTTAAGCCATTTTCATTAAAATATGCAACAGTTTTCAAATCTCACAGATTCCTTTCATGTATCATGTTCACATTTATTCAGAGAAAATATATTTTGTAAATGTCCTAATGTATATATTTCAAAACTCAATTTTTGTTTAGTAATACCAGCCTGATCTAACGAGAAAACGTAAGTATTTTAGGTTTTGCCAGTTTAGTGGCTAATTCGTACGAATTCGTACGAGTTCAGTCATACAAAAATGTACGATGTTAAAAAGACGGCGTGGCACCTAACCCCTCCCCTAAACCCAACCATCATTGAGGAATAAGCAAATCGTACTAAATTGTACGAATTAGCCACTAAATCAAAAAGTTACAAATTGCCGTGAGATTGTGTTGGTAATACGTGTGGCTAAGAACATATTTTGGAAAACTGAAATGCGATTTTCTCAATATTTAGATTTTTTTGAACGCTCAAATTACAGATTTTCAAATAGTTGCATCTTGGCCTAATATTGGCCTATCAGAATATTACACACACACACACACACACACACACACACACACACACACACACACACACACACACACACACGGACACACACACACACACACACACACACAGACACACACGGACACACACGGACACACGGACACACACACATACACCTATGGACACACAAACACATACAAACACTTTGACTAAAACCTCTTATTGGTATTCAGGAATAAGCAAAAGTACTGTACAATAAAATACAAAAAAGAAACATTCTGAATCATTTAATTACATGACTATAATAAAATAGTGATAGACACGACTTTGAGTCTGCTCACATTCAAATGAACTTACGTTTTATTCCAACTGCTAACACACAAAATCTTTTTGTCACACAATTTCTGAAACATCTCACTCCAAATGCAAAACTACACAGCAAATCTCCAAAACACTAATATCTTAGCTGATCTGGGCCTATAAATAGGTAAAATGTGAAGGACACTGGGCTGTTTAGGTAAATAAAAAAAAAAAGAAAAAGAAAACAACTGGAAAACAACTGGTTTTGGCCTAATAAATATTTTCTGTTTCTACATGTGATTGGTAACTACAGTGTACCTGTTACTCCTCTCAGCAGATTATTTTCACAGTAGAATGTGGTATTAAATCGTAGATATAAGCCTGTGAAAGAGCAAAGAGCTTTAGATTTAGAACAACAGTGTTTACATGGTACTGTATATTCAAACATTTGCTACTTTGAAAGAAGTGTTTGCCACTTGAAGCAGACGCTTCCTTCTGATGTGTACTTATGGAATTGGAATGTAGGAGATGTGAGGCTTTTTGTGTATGCAGTTTTGAGAATTGTGCATAGAGTTTTGAAAAACTGTGAAACTGTTTTGAAAATGTGTTTAAGCATTTGGAAAAGGCTGTATTTTCCAGAACTTGGTCAACTATTGTCTCCCATATTTCATCAGAAATAAATGCTCTTTGGCTTGATCCTCTTCCTTGTTTGTCTCCTCTTTGTTACTTTCTACTCAGAGATTCTGATTGGTATGTCATCAGTTTTTCTACTTAGTCTTAAGTTTATTGTGTTCTGCACGCGATAGCCTGGGTTACTTTTATGTGTTTTCATAATAATGGTTAAACCTGTGCAAAATTAGGGCATTTTGTAAAGAGTTTTGCAGACGACATTGGGAAAATTGTAACTTGTCTGAAAACAAGTGTTTAGAGTTTTGAGAAATGTGTCTGAGTTTAGAGAACTCAATTATTGGTTTGGAGAATTATACCATCTGAATCATAATAATATGTTAGCAATCAAGCAAAAAACTGTAATAAACAATAAGGTCACATTTTATTTTGATGGTCCGTTTGTTGTATTTAAGTTACATTACATCTACATGCCAGCTAATACTCATAAGATTATAAGTAGACTGACATGTATTTGTAAAGTTTTTTATAGTCAGTTAAATGTCTGTTGAAGGAGCAATATCAACAGATATCAAGCAGACAGCCTACTAATACTCAAATGGACCGTAAAAAAAAGTGTTACTAAAAATAATAGTTCATAGCAAAAATAAACGAATATGAAATAAATAAGTAATATAAATAAAATTTAATTTTGTTTAAGTTATTTCAGTATTAAGTATTTTTGGCTCACACATAACAATCAATACGGACGTTCGGATTTGTTTTTTTGGGTGGTAAAGATGGATGATATTAAACTAACAATTAGTGACACTGTTATGCACTGTAGGATGAGTTAAGGTACTTTTATGTCTTTGGCTAATAAACTCAAATCAGCTTTAAAAGTAAGTAACTGGTCAAAGCCTATTGATTACGAAACAATGACTTGCTGCTGTAATGTTGTGTTTCGCTACTCAGTGTGGGTGCAGGACTGAGTCACTGCCCTTGTTGATGTGATCTTTTTAGACAACTTTTAAGACTTTCAAGCTCAGCCAAAATCATCCTCTTATCTCTCTGCACACTGCAAAAACAAATTCTAACATCAATAGTACAGTCACCACTGCTGCCTTAGTTTCAGATCAATTTGTCGGTTAATCTCTTCTACTGCTTTGATAAAACAAGCTCTTTTTTTCTGACCAATTATTTACCCTACTGGTAGACATTTTTAATTAGCCTAAAACGAAATGGAGAATGCTTTGGTTGTCATGCGAATTTTCTGTTGTGCTAAGGGTTGCACTATTTTTTTTAAATTTACACTGAACTTTAACAATTATTTTAAGAAGCATTGTATATTTTTACACTAGAAAAGCCTTAACTAAGTTAAACCATAAAGGATTGGATTATGATATCCCTCTACAGAGTCTATACCTCTACAGTTTTAAGATAAAAATCAGAGCATGCAACTAATCACTACCGAGGCTCATTCTGAAAACATACCACATTTCTGGAGATCACCAAATACGTACAAGGAGGTATGTTTTTTTTGTTAGTTTTTTTTTTTGGTGAAGAGTTAGGGGCCGCTGTGTATGCTTTTTGACATCTGAAATTTCTCTTTCGAGTGCCATTAGCACTTGCTCTAAATTCACCAGAGGCCACTGTTGACTGACTGACTAACCAACCGACCAAACCCCCCACCCACACCCTTCCCCAAACCCAACCAATAGTATTTTAAAAAGCACCTATTAACCAGCGCCCACCCACTTACTGAAACTCAAACGACAGTTTTTTGAAAAGCAATCCAGAAAAAGAAAATCCAAGATTTTTACTAAATTTTCAGATTTTACCACATTCTTACTCTGTTAATTACTTGTGTATTTATTTTTTTGGTTTCTGTTTTTGTTTTACCTGCTTTCTGGAACCATTTTTTTACTGGACTCAAACCCAGTCATTGCGGTCAACTCCTCTCTGTGTCTCAAATCTGCCGACGTACGGTGTACAAACTGGTAAATACGGGAAAGCTGTCCATATGGAGGTAATCGGTCAGCTGGTAAGCTCGAAAAGGAGTGGTGCCAAACCTCCCCGTAGCATTCTTTTTAAAGATGAAATGAAGCTATAATTACTTCTGGCTACATAATTCGTGGTCTCCAGAAATCTATTTATGTTTACGTTTTCAAAATGAGCCTATGCTGACTAATCATATATATATATATATATATATATATATATATATATATATATATATATATATATATATATATATATATATATATATATATATGCATGTATATATGATTTTTGAGTGTACAGTACGGACCAGCTACCGAAGGACATTTAACCTGCACATGCACTGCAATTTGGCAACAACCACCAGGAAAATCTTTAGTCATGATTTAGTGGAACAACTATAAATACAATAAACCAAGTTTATACCTGAGAAAACCATAGTGACCAAATTCGTTTTAGTGTCCCAACTAATGATTTCAAATCATGAGAAACAGAGTCCAGTCCATTCAGACCATTATGATTCACCCCAAACAAATCTACACTTGAATTCAAACTATGAAAGAAATGTCAGATCAAGTGTGAAATGGGCACCTTCTGTAAGTCCAACGGTTCTTGGAATCAGCTAGAAAGAGCTTGGAAAGTGTTTCCCAAACCGGCTACAGCTCTCTTGTGGGGTCTGTAGGACAAAAAAAAAAAAGGAAAAAAAAGAAAGATTGATGCTTTTCTGTCCTCCTTTCTGGACAATTTGCTCTCAATTGATGTGCAACACCATCTTTTCTCAGCCTACTGGCCTCCCCTTCTCTCTCCTCCACTCAAGGAGCTCATTTATCTGTCTTTTTCTTTGCCTTTTCTCCCTCAGCCTTTCTTTTATATTTCACAGTTCTTTTGAAAGGTACATTAGAGGGTAGTTGAAAAGGCCCTCATGTTGACATGCACCAGGCCTCATCGAGGCTGACACTTTGCCCATATCGCCGATGTAGCCTTAATTGCATGCTTTGAGATTGAATCGATACCGTGTTTGGAGTAAGGGAGAGACCGCCACCATCCATGGGTGTAAGTGAGGGTCGAATCCTGGCCTGAACAAGTGGATGGGACAGTATAAATTGAGCCTGTCTGCGTAAATACACAGTCAACTGTCATCAATGTTCAAAGACAAAGACTAAGCTCACCGTGAGCTGATTCGACATAGCTGAAACAAAAAAAGACAGACATTTACACTGGATGATTGGACAATCCGATATAACAAAATCATTATCATGAGATATATGTCCCATCAGTGCCGATATACAACCATATCGCACTGCTTCTTGTTTGATATTGCGTTTATACAACAGTTCGTTGGCATAATTGTGTACATAAAGAAGAAAAACAAACACGTAGTCTAAAAACCCTTTTGTATTAGGAGCTACTTTCTTCCACCATTCATTCACATCAGCAGCTAACGTCAGAACAGAAGTCGTTACTAATGTTGTTTTAGAGCTAGTATTTGAATGATTTTGTAGCGTAATGTCTAAAGTGATGACAAAACAGGTGATTTTGCTGACACTTTAAGATTATAAAACTGAACGACATGAAATGCCGTCAATCTAGAGACATTTCCCAGTATTTCCCTTTTGCAATCGGGAGATCACAACAATTAAAAAAAGCCAAAGCAATGCATACACTACCAGATCACTGTTGTGTTTGCGATAAGGAAAGACGCTAAACACACGTGGATATTTCTTCTTTCTTTCTTTTTACAGAACTAGTCAGCAGTAAGGAAAACAGTAGACTCATGAGAAACAATCAAATGGCCAACCAAAAAGTAACTCAGGGTCAGAGATGTATAGTAACCAAGTAGAACTACTTCACTACTGTACTTAAGTCCTAAAAGGCTCTATCTGTACTCTACTGTATTATTGTTTTTTTCTCCTACTTCCACTTTTACTTCAGTACATATTTTCGATGAGTTTAATACTTTTACTCAGAGAGATTTTTTATGTGCTGCATCGTTACTCGTTACTAGGGGTGTCAAAATTATTGATATCGGTTTAGTAATAGATCATAACTGGTTATTACGTACTGACGTCATTCATCTCCTATGCGCAATGTCGCAGTAGAATACTATGGCGAAGGAGGCGAGGGCGAGTAAATAATGCTCTTACTACAATGAAGGCAGCACAGCACACGAGCCGCTATTTCACTATATGGAGAATTGCTGTAAAACTGTGACCCGCTAGCCTGTTTGTGAGGTAACTTTTCCTCTCCTCTTGGCTGTTAAAGCAATACTTGTGGATCCAGACACAAGCGAGCCTGTGGTACAAGTTTTCTCTACTCTGTCTATTACGGATTACCTGTGATAACCACGTATTATGCGCATACAGACTGTAACTCTGGCTGTTCTTCCCGCCATTAGTAAACAGAGCTTTCTTTTCCAAAGCCGATCCCAGCCCTTTCTGTTGAGCAGGTGAAGACAATAACCAGTCATTGTCACCAATCATGTCAAATTGTAGTGAGTTTATTAATCTGATGTCACTGCATGCGGGCGGAGTAATACAGAAGGGTGAGGAGGCTGTACGAGTTCTGATATTAAAGAATATTGCATGGCTATCAACCAATCAGATTCGAGAACCAGACAGAACTGTTGTATAAACACTTATCAGACTTATCAGTAGCCTAATAAAAAATGTATTCAAATCAATTTCTTGCTTTATATCAGACACTTTTCTGTATTTTGTGCGTTTTTGGGTACAGAATAAAACGTAGAAATATAAGAATTTTTTTTTTCCTTCAAATATAATTAAAGTGTAAAAAAAATTTTAAAAAGTTTTTTTTTTTTTCCCCATAGCTTTATGCAGTGTTGGGGAAAGACATTTTATAAAATAATATTTAAAATAACTAAATGTTTGTGTGTGTGTTTTTTTTTTTTTCCATCTCGGCTGGGCTTGACCCAGCATGCAACACTAGCTGTATGCATATATAAGGTGCATATTTACATGGCTATGAAAATTTTTTCATCATCTTATTTACTTTTATACTGCAGTATTTATACTAGTAATAACTCTAAGGGGAAACCTGTGTAATTGTTGGTCATAAAAATCACTCACAACCCTGATATCACTGGTGTAAATAAACCAGTGAATACTGTAAAACATGATTCATACCAGCAAAGGTTGGAATAATAGTCTATCATAAAACATTATATCTCTCTTTTAGAACAAGACACTGAATAAATACAACAAACTCCATCGTGCTTTATAGACCTCCGACACTCAAACACCTCCTGCTTAAATCATGTTCTCAATTTCTTTTCTCTTCTCTTTTCCCTATTTCATCATCTCTTTCTTCCTGCGCTGCTCGGTTAAATCTAGGGGCCTCCTGATTCCCGTGGCTGCCGTTAGTTCTGTACAAACAGCAGATCTGGTTACAGAACAGTCAAAATGCACATGAGCTGGCTGATGTGTTTTACTTCTTCCTGTTCTGTCTCAGACATCCACTGTATTTCATGGACTGTCATGGAATTAGGCAGATGTCAGGTGAAAATTTAAGTGCAATTTTTCCAACCCATTTTTTCAGATCTCATGTGTCCCCATATAACCACTTATGTGATGGTCAAATATCCTTTATTCACATCAAACCAGAAATGTGTTTGTATTTGATAAATTTTACTTTAAAATTTAACATGAACAAGTTTAATTTAAGACATGTTAAAAATCTAAAATAAATGTTATATATTTGTTTCCCAGTACTGTGTTGCAGCTGAAAGGGCACCTGCTGTGTAAAACATACATTCTGCTGTGGCAACTCCTGGTTAATAAAGGGACTAATCTAAAAAGAAAATGAATGAACAAACGAATGAATAAATGAATGTTATTAATTTTGTTTTATTTAGTGGTTTAACTTATTTGATGGTTTTACTTATTGAAAGTTTTTTGTGTATTTTAATATATTTATTCTAAAAATATATATTCCTATGATTGCAAATAAAATATTTGTTTGCCATTCATAAGACTTTGATGTCCTTCAGAAATAGAATAAAACAATTAATAAAAAATAATTTTATGTATCTTTATACATTTATACATAATATATATATATATATATATATATATATATATATATATATATATATATATATATATATATATATATATATATATATATATAAATAAAACAGATAAAAATGTAATAATAATAATAATATTAATAATAATAAAAATAATAAAAATAATAATAATAATAATAATATATTGGAATGCATTGCAAGCAGGTAATTTTATATTGCTCTTAAAATGCATGTGCAAGCCATGTGCCTCCAATGAAAATAAAAAAATTGCACGTGGAAAAGACACGATTTGTGAATGACCCCTAAAGGCTGCCATCATTTGCGATCTCCAGCAGTCGACCATTCTTTTTTTGCACAGACATGCTGGATTTACCTGATTTGTTAACAAATAGTTTGGGGGCCCATTTCTTGGCAGTTCAATATTCTTTCACTGGGTCTTTTCCCCATTGCAAAGAAACTTTCCAAAGACGTCTGTTTCTTACTCATTTTGCTAGCTTATGGGTTAAATTGTGGTGCCCAAGTGACCAAGATATAACCAGGGTCAGACAGAATCTGTGGACATTTTTTGTTTTTTTTCTGAAAAAATATATAGATTGATGTGTGTCTTGGGCGATGCAGTGGTGCAGTAGGTAGTGCTGTCGCCTCACAGCAAGAAGGTCACTGAGTCGCTGGTTCAAACCTCAGCTCAGTTGGTGTTTCTGTGTGGAGTTTGCATGCTCTCCCTGCGTTCGCGTGGGTTTCTTTTTGGGTGCTCCCTTTCCCCTACAGTCCAAAGACCTGCGGTACAGGTAAATTGGGTAGGCTAAATTGTCCGTGGTGTATGTGTATGTGTGTGGATGTTTCCCAGAGATGGGTTGGGGGGGTTACAGTTTATTATTACAAATTGTATTGTATATAAATCATGTGAACATTTTCATATTAGTCTATAATAATACTGTATAAAAACTGAATAAAAATAAATTTACACACATTTACACACAACTAAGCAAAGATGAGCTGAAAATCTGTGGATTTCTGTGCGTGCAGATTCCGTGTGGCCCTAGATATAACCGAGAGAATAGTCTTTTTTCAAAGTAAAAGATTTTTTCAAAGTAAAAGATAGTTCAAACTACCAGCTGATAATACTTTAAATGGAAATAATAATGATTTCTTGTGTGGTCCGGAAACAATTGATCCACTGAGAGGCATTAGTCTGTGGTCCGGGGTTGGCCCGCTAATATAGAAAAATGTTTAAAAAATGACAAAAAATGACTTATTTTGAAATAAAGTATTCGTTCATTCATTCATTCATTCATTCATTCATTCATTCATCTATTCATTCATTTTTAGTCCCTGCATTATTTGGGGTCACCACAGCAGAATGAACCAGCAATTACACTGGCATAATAAAATGTACAGAAATATATTGTGTTCAAATAAAATCCAAGCAATAAATGTTTTTTCATTGTCACAGATTTTTCACATATAATCCCCCCTTGATCCAGCAGGTCAGGAATCCTCTTTGTTATAACATTTAGTGGACGTGGCGTTTTTTTTTTTTTTTTTAAGTTCTTTCTGATAGATGTTTAACAAAACGAAATCAAATACAGCTCTCTAGGTGTGTGCACCCCATTCAAGAAAGCATTTGCCAAAATGTTCCAACCTGGACCTTTAAACAGGACTCGATATATTTGCCCCCAGACAGCGGTTTGTCCTTCAAGTGCTTAACTCCATCGGTGAGCGATCCTATCTCTGTGCTTTGCTTGAAGTCAGTTTATTTTCCCCGGGGCCTAATGACTCCAGCAATAACTGTAAGCGTAACTGAGCGGGCATCCATGCAGCGCCAGAGCAAAGACATTTACCACATGTCACAGGAAGAGTGGCAATAAGTAATAGTTCTTTATACCTCTCTTGAGATGTGTGTGTGTGAGTGTGTGCGTCGTGAAGAGGTTACACATTGTTCATGAACCTGTTTCATTCCAGACAGACTGTGCTGTCATGATTGCATTAAATGCTCGCTTGTCCTCTGTCGTCTCTGCTTTAATAGTTTCTACCTCATTTAAGCTCAAATGCCTTCATGTCCTAATTGTGGGTAATAACCCAAACGCACTCCCAACATTAGTGCACCATTTACCATTAAGACAAAATCGATTCATTTATCACATATGATGTGCGCAGAGCCTTTGAAGAACTCTTTTTTCAGTGTGCTATTGGGGTTTAATGTGTAACGCTGTGGTCGCTGGATGACATTAACGGGGTTGTGTGGAGGTGATTAATGCAAAATAAAGGCTGGGGGTCTCTTTTCAATACACGATGGACTTATTTTTAGGCTTACTATGAATTTGTCACATGGGACTTGCTTTTGGATGAACTTCTGACATTTTTTCAGAGGTATTTAATTGCTGGCATTTGGAGGTGCACAGATTATACACTGAAAGGTGCTTGGCTCTTTGAAGCTATTTTTTGTCAGATATTTTTAGTTTGTGATGTTTTAACACATTTAAATTAATGGATGTGACACACTAAGCAAACAGCCAATGGTGGACTGTCAGTAGAACAAAATAATTCTATAAAAACCATGTTTCCATACAATGTGTTTGTCAATCCGGGTAATGTTTTATGCTGTGTTCACACCAGACCTGGCACGCACGTAAATAGATGAAATAACGCACAATTCAGTAGGCCAATCACATCATGGGCGAAGTTAGTAACTTCGTTGTTAAATGGCTAACATGGATTTTATTGAGAGAGTTGCTGTACTGTATGTGCATTAGGAAGGCTGAAAAACAGCATAGATTTGTTTGGGCCCTGTCCGAGTCCTCTAGTTCCATTCTGAGGTACACCCAGCTCTGTTAGTTTATCAACTTCTCCAGAAACTTTAACTGGTTGATCGAAATTTCAATGATGCTTCAGACTTAGCCAAGCCCAGTTTGATGAGCTGTTTTCTAGTGTCGGCAAGAGTATTTCCCCTCGGGACGCCAACAACAGGCACTACATCATAATTAAACCTATACAAGAGCAAGCTCCTGATTAGTTAAAATGGCGTGAATGTCCACTATTTTCAGATTTTCCAACTCGAGAAATTCGTGTGTTAATCGCACCACAGGATGTTTATTCACGTCTTTGCATTTACTTAACATGTAAATCACTCGCGTTCGACGCTTTATTTGCGCCTGGAACACAGCATTAGTCATTAGATGTAATGCAAATTCTCTTGTTAACTATGGCATCATTCATATATAAATGATTTTTTATTTTATTCCTTCCTTCATTCATTCATTCGTTTTCCTTTGGCTTAATCCCTTATTTATCAGGGGTAACCTAGTACTGGGAAAACCTATACATGCTTGCATTTACAGATGCAGTCATACACTACAGCCAATTTAGATCATCCAATTCACCTATAGCACATGTCTTTGGACTGTAGAAACCAGAGCACTTGGAGGAAATCCACGCGAACATGGGGAGAACATGCAAACTCCACACAGAAATGCCAACTGGCCCAGCTGATGTTTGTCAATTTGTCCTACCTTGTCACATTGTTCTACCTACCATTAAAAAAGTAGGTAGCACATTTTGATGTAAAATACCAGTGTAAATTTTAATGTGGAATAGTGTGACATTCAATTCAATTCATGTTTAATTCTATTGCGCTTTTAGAATGTAGATTGTGTCAAGGCAGCTTAACATAGAAGTTTTAGTAAATTGAAACAGTTTCAGTGCAGTTTTCAAAGTTGAAGTTCAGTTTAGTTCAATTCAGTGTGGTTTAATTTTCGCTGCTGAAAGTCCAAACACTGAAAAATAAATCTATCAATGCGCAGCTCCACAAGTCCCAAACCAAGCAAGCTTGTCACCTTGGAATTATAAGGTTCTATCTGCGTTCTAAATTGATTGTGAGATATTGAGCTTCAAAGTTTTTTGCAATCCATATAGCAAACTGTAACAAAGTGGCTGACACAGAGGGATTCATTTGCAGTATTTTTATTAAACACAGTTTAATAAACAATAGCACACAGATGTTGTGCGTGCGCAAACTCACATCAACCACAGTAGTATGTAGTCGTTTGGCTGGCGGCAGGTAAACACGGGATGAGTAAGCAGGCATGGGTCAGAGGCAGGCGGCTAGTATTAGAGTCGGTAAGCAGGCTAGAGTTCAAATGTAGGCGGCTAGGATCAAAGTCGGGATTCAGGTTAAAGTACAAGGCAGGCGGCAGGCAAGACTGGGTCAGTAAACGAAGCAGGATCACAACGGGAAGGCAGACAAGGATGAGAACGCTCAGTAGTGTTAGCCGGGGCAAAAGCAAGACTTCGCAATGAAGCAGCGTGTGTGTGCTGCTTATATGTGTGTGGAAGGTGATTGCTGGATACGTGTCAGGTGTGTCTGCAATCAGTGTAAGTGGATGAAGTAATGTCAATAGTCCGGTGATGATGACCTCTGCTGGCCAGCGAGGGGAATGACTGGGGCCGAGTCGGTGACACAAGGGCCCTATCATACACCCGGCGCAGCGTGGCGCAAGGCGTGGCGCAAGGCGTGGCGCAGTAGTCTTTTGGTAGTTTCAGCTTGGCGCAAGAGTCGTTTTGAGGCGCTGCGCTACGCTGTTTAAATAGCAAATGCATTAGCGCTCATTTGTGCGCCCATAGGCGTTCTGGTCTAAAAAGGAAGGCGTTCTGAGGCGGACCGCTGGCGCGTTGCTATTTTGAGAAACTATAATAAATTTTTCATTAGACCAAAACAAACCCGATCTAAACTCTGGCGCAGAGTTGCGCCTTGCTTACTCACAGCTTAATACGCACAAGAGAGCAATAGGCAAATATCTTTACATATGAAAAAATTTAAATATTAAGGATATATATAGGATATAATAAGAATAGATATAGAATATAAATATAAAGGATTAAAATATTACAAAACATATTATTTTCTAGCCTACATAAATATGAAAAATCACTGCTTTTAGGCCTTCTTAATCTCGGGAGGCTTTTTCAGTTCATTCATGACAATTTGCTTTTGTATAATGTTATTATTATTAGCAGTATTATTTATTATATCCATATTTATATTTGTTTTATTAAAAACAAGCTTAGATTTGCCCACCTGTCAGGTTTTAGACCATATGGGGCACAGCATGTGTTTTAGGATATAACTCAGGTTTTTGAGCACATTTTGCTATTATTATTTATTTATTCGTTTGCTGGAAATTAGAACTGAATTTAGAAATAGTTTTGAAACTAATATTTGCGCTTAACAAACAAAATTATTTATTTATAGACTAATTGATGTCTGTGCGTAAAGGTTTCCCTATCCAAGAGCGAAAGTGAACGTGATCCATTATCTCTCATTCTCACGCAGTAGATGCTCTGTTTAACAGTTTTCTGTTAAAAAACAGTTAACTGTTTGCTTGTGAAATGCTCATTTTTTCCACTTAGACTTACTTTGTGTCCTGTAAATAGCGAATGCGCTCTTGGCGTGACGCAGCTGGCTCTTAAAGGGAATGGGAGATGAGACTCTAATTGGTTTATTCTCAAAACACACCTATAACTCATTAAGAAATAAACTCGACCCTTTTAGACCATGCGCCGAAGCGCAAGGCACATTTCCCGTTCTTAAATTAGCAAAAATGCGTCCTGACACGCCCTGAAAGCGTTTGCGCCCTGCGTTTTGCGCTCTGCGCATGGACTGTCAAAATAGAGCCCAAACAGTATGTGGCCAACATTTTTTTTCTTCAAATAAAAAGTCTTAAAATGTAAACAACTTATAAAAAAAATCCCTTAATGTAAATAAGTTGTCATTTAATAAGAATATGTCAATAACTAAATTTTGACAAAAATTTCAGATAGAACAATATAAATCATTTATTTAAGATTTATTTTTGGCCTTTTTGGTTTTATTAGGACAGTATTGAGACAGGAAGCGAAGTTGGAGAGAGAGGGAGGGGTAGGGAAATGTCCTCAAACTACTGTAGGATTCAAACTCAGGACACTCTAAGGTAATACTGCACCATATGTCGGTGCGCTAACCACTAGGCTATTGTGTCGACAGAACCTTAGAATTCTAGGTGACGCAGTGGCGACAGTGGCGGGGAACAAACTTCACTAACTGACGAAAGTAAAAATGAAAAAAAACTTTGAGAGAAACCAGGCTCAGTTGGACATGATAATTTCTCCTCTGGCCAAACTATGAACTGATAAGAAGCTGTGATGATGTCCTAACCCTCCTAATCCCTATCTCCAACTTCAGAACCATTCAAATACAATGTTGGTAGAATAATCTGATGTGTAGAATAAAATGTCAGAACACCGGGACTCAAACCAGCGACTTTCTTGCTGTGAGGTGCTAACCACTGAGCCACCGTGCTGCCCAATATTTAATCTTTTTATATTTTATTTATGTTTCAGAAAATGTTTTGTCCTCTCTCTCTCTCTCTCTCTCTCTCTCTCTGTGTGTGTGTGTGTGTGTGGTGCATGCTTGTGTGTGCACTGGTTTATGTTGCAATACATAAACACACAAATGCACAAGTGTCTATTCATTGTATTGCCTCTTACTGAAACATTTGAAAACATTGGTGAAATACTGTATATATATGTGTATACTTTCCTTAACAATGAGCAGTTTTGACTTTGAAAGGTCCTAAACCTCCTCAATAATTTGCACCTGGGGTTGAGGTTATATAACAATTTCCTTGACAGGAGAATTGTTGCAGGACCAACAGAGAACGTTGAGGAATTTGTCCCACTTGACAAAATCGGAGTAACCTTTGAAGCAGGTTTGCTCTGGGCTTTTAAAACGCTGCTTCAACCTTTCCTGTCTTCTAGTTTTTCCCTCTGCACTTATAGTTGGGAAATTTTGTCACGTTGTCAGAAACAAATTTAGCTGACTCAAAAAAATTTACAAAGTCACACCGGTGGATGCTTTTCAAACTGTTTTCTATTCCTTGCAAGCTCTCAGGTGTGAAAACAGCCACATTGCTGTGTTTCCTTTCAGTACACCAATCAACACTTCCAATTCCCAAAACCGCTGTACCACCTCAAATCTCATAACATTTCACGGAATTTGAATGATGTTGCTGACAGTCACCTGTGGGGTAGATTAAACTGCTGATTTTTTTTTTCTGCCTGTGCTTGTTTGACAGTGGCATCTAAATGCATGGTGTTCCCGACACATGGCGGTAAGAAGGATGACAGCAGTCCTGTGATGAAAGAGTGGTATCTGTAAGCTCACACTACGGAGATGAGAAAGAGAGAGCAGTGAATCTCAGCGGAGCAGATCCGAGATGAACATGAGCCTTTGGGAGTATATCAAATCTTGAACTTTCATTCTCATTTAGCCAGGACAAACTTTACACTATGCTCTCAGAGGGGGAAAATGCCAATGGGGCAACACCCCAAAAGGTTATATATTTGTGTCTTAATGGTATATATTAGTATTCGTACATAAAAACAAAAACATATTAGTACTTAATGTGCATATAATTACCTTTTGAGAAGTCAAAGTCATGTCACTTGTATTTAAATGGGAAAACATCAAATTCTTCAAAATTGCTTGCTAAGCTTATAATTAATTTTCATATTTGTAATCATCAATGGATCTGCACATCCTGGCAAGCATCTTTTGTTTTTAAAAGGTCTGTTAAATGAAGATCTAATGAATTAATCGTCAAATAAATATGACGAGTAGAGTAGTTTTGGGCTATTCTTAAATGTCTATTAGATTTTCACTGACAGCCCAAGTTTAGCCTTGTTTGCTGGGACCTGTCTCTTAAATATTATTTCTAAATGTTCAAATCAAAACAAAAAAGCTAATGTGGTAAAAAAATGTCTCTGGAGGACACAATCATATGTCATCCTGTGAGTTAAACTATGTAACTATTGTAAGAATCAATAAATTCTACAATAAGTGTTACACATTATCATCTACTGAATAAATACCTCATCCAATTAAGCTGGTAAGTCATTCCAAACTTTTTTCTGACCGCAAATTTCCTCCTAAATTGACCACAACTTCTTTGTTTAATAGTTTGTGGCTGTTCGATTAGCTGCTGTCATGCGATTTGCATTTGAATGGCAGAAGCGGAAATTCATGATTGGTATGTTCATATCGGCACCTCATATTGGTACTGTACCTCAAAAAATGGGACTGACTGTACCTCATGTTTGTTTCATACAAGTTACAAAACCAGAGAACATTCAATTTAACTGTACTGTAAGTGTAGTTGGTTCATTTAAAAGTAGATGTTTTATTGATATATTTTTTATGTCTGTGAGGGAAACCTCCTTGGAGAATTCATTGAGTTTTTTGATCCCAAAAACTGTCCCACAAACTGTAGTAAAACATATGACCGATCACCTTCCCTGAAGAATCATAAGTCTATAGTAATCAGTGATTGGCTGCTTTAGCAGAAGGGGGAGCTTTCTTCAATAGAGTGGCTATGCCGTTTAATTGGTTGCTGCATGCACTCTCAGAAATAAAGGTACACGAGCTGTCACTGGGGTGGTACCTTTTTAAAAGGTACGCGTTTGTACTTAAAGGGTCCATATTGGTACCTCAAAAGTATATATTAGTACCTATTTTAACATGAACACTTTTGTACTTTTTTAGGTACTAATATGTACCCTTGAGGATTTAATATAGACATTTTAGGTACAAATATGTACCTTTTGAAAAAGTACCACCCCAGTGACAGCTTGCATACCTTTATTTCTGGGAGTATGGAGGGTGCCATAGTGACCAGCGTCTTTGGGTAGGATGCTTAGAACTTCAATATACAGCATTGGTCCCACTTTACATTAAGTGTCCTTAACTACTATGTACTTGCATCAAAAATAATACAATGTACTTACTGTGTTTATAATGTATTTTAGAACACTTGTGGTGCTTTTGAGTTGGGATAGAGGTTGGGTTATGGACAGGTTTGGTGGCATGGGTAGGTTTAACAGTGGGTTAAGGTGTAAGGGATGGTCAACAGTGTATTTACAAATGTAATCACAAAAGTTAATTACAGATGTAATTACATACATGTATTTAATCAAGCGTAAATACACAGTAAATACATGTCTTTACACAATAAGTACATTGTAGTAAAGTATTAAGTCCTTTGTAAGTACATATTAGTTAAGGCCACTTAATATAAAGTGGGACCCAGCATTTACAACTGGTTAATCTTGATCCGAAAATGGCTGTCAATACTGTTTTGAGTGGCTTACGGAGAATTTTTGTGATCCACAACTTTGATTTTGAAAGATGTGTTTAAGCTATTTTATTTCTGTCAGATCGGGTTTAACTGCAAGAGTCTGCTGTCAGATAAGATGTGGAAATATAGCATCAGTGTTCCCGACCTATCCGCTGTTATACTGCTCTCGGCAGGCTCTTTAATGCATACACACACACACACACACACACACACACACACACACACACACACACACACACACACACACACACACACACACACACACACGCACACACACACACACACACACACACGCACACACACACACACACACACACACACACACACACACACATCAAACATCACATGCAATACTGCACTGATTTATAGAGCAAACCATATTAATGACATGAAACATAACAGGTATGTAACATTAAGCCATGCAATTTTCAAAAAATAAAAGTAATTTACTGATGCTCTGCAGGCCCAGGATGTCCTCTAAACAGTACAACAGGACTTGACATAGTAGCTCAAAAAATTCAAAGAAAATTCATGCAAACCCAATGTCCACTACAGCAGACAGAAGTTAATGGGCGGTGTCTCAGGAGGATATTGACCATTTTTTTCATAGTTAAAACTATACGGGTCACACATCTTGTGTATTCTATAGTCTTTGTTTTAATGAGAGAAAACCTATTACATAATCACCATTGACCACTGGCAGTTTGAATGTGTTCACCAGCTTTAGAAACTGTTTCAAACTCCTGAAAATGATTTGTCCTGATTTTGATCAAAATGGCCAAACCCTAAGGCCTAAGGACAGTTCAACTGAATCAAAATAAATACATCAGACATAAATCTGACCTCAAAGCTTGTAGTAACGGCAGACTGCATGTGAAACTCCATGTGTACCTGTTTTCTTTCTCATCTGATATAATGTCAGTGCATCTTTTCTCTTGTACATTATTTGTATTATATCATGATTATCAAGTGTAATGAGAGTCCTTGTTCAGAATGTTTCGGCAAGACCAATACTGCAGCATACCCAGTGTTTTTCATATGAGTCAGCTGAATTACTCATTTGTATTGACGCAAGCCAAAGTTAACAAAAAACTTCATTATTATTTAGTGAAGACAAAAAGCAAGAGAAAATACTGAGTGGTAAACACACATTCACAGTTCCTCTGGCTGAGGTGAGTAGTTATTGAAATGACCTACAGACTGCATCATGGGAAATTCCTTTTCAGTATGACCTATGTTAAATATAGACAGCAAAGACAGAAACTAGTCCATTTTGACTGGGACACCACTTGAGGAATTTTAACCTTTTAATGTGACTCTGTGAATGTAGGTTACTGATGTTGGAACACTAAGACAGGACATGCACCAGCACATTTTATGAGGAAGTGCTTCACATGCACTCTGATTTAACTCTAAAACAGTTTAAACGTGTCCTAAAATTGGGCTACTGTCAAAACCTGTTAGTTCTGCTCTCTCAATGATAGCATGTACATTGCTAAAAATGTGCTGGGAAGTGACATCTAAAAACATCAAAATCACAACCTAACACTGACGATCGCACATATAAAAATGCTATGTAGTCTGAATGTGGCATTACATTTAAGATGCAGCCAAACATGTTTTAGTACACAAAGTGTGTGTATATCTACAGATCAGGCAAAGGTGTAAACTTTTTTTTGTTTGTTTTTGGATGAGCCACATTTTAAACCCAACTCCACGGAAAATGACTAGGGCTGACCTTAAAGATGATATAAGAAGTGAGGAGATAAGAGACAAGACAAGATTAAAAAAATGAACAAACATGAAGTCTCTAGAAAAACAGAGAAAAATGTCCGCTGTTTAACAAAAACAAACATTTTTTTTAATTGATTTTTTAAACATTATTTGATTATAATAAGACAGTATGTAGAGGTGAGTAAATGAGATCGGGAGATATTACATCGTCAGTATTACAGTGTTAGGGGAAATGGCTGTGGTATTGCAGTGGTTCCCAAACATTTGGCTGTGTGCACCTCTTTCTAATACTTGAAACCTGTCAAGCACCCCTTTCTCCAATTAAACTCCACATTTTTAACTACAATAACTAAATATACATATTTTTCTGTATACACGATTAAAATAAAAATAATAAAATATGTGAATTTAATAGACAAGCTTTTATGAAGTTGACAATTTTCACAGTAACATACAGACAAAAGTTCTTCTGGCATGTTTTTCATGGCTAGAGCTTCTTGGTGGATGCTGCAGTGTACCCAGGAAATTGATGGTGCAACTTTTTGGATGAAAGCTTCTGCTTTGTTCCTCCAATTTTCCTTAAAAAAACTTACAGGCATATCTTTTAAGTGGCTGTTTCTTGTTTGTAAGTGCCGGACCATATATGAGGGCTTAAGACTGCTATTAGCTAAAACCGCACCACAGACTAAACACTGCGGATTTGGATTGTCTGCATCTTCAATATATGTAAACTCGAAACCAATGTAACTGTCACTATATTTGCATTTACATTCTCTGTTTCCTCCTGAGCCTCTTCACCTCGTTTGTTATCCTCCGAGTCCATACAGGGTTTAACGCTAAGGTTTTTTTTATACTGGCCCGACCAAAAAAAAAAAGTTAATAGCTATTTTTTTTTGCCACATACAGTATTTTTAAATAATGTGTTAAAAGCCAAACATAATTGTAAAACCTACCCTTTTTATTCAGCATAACATTTTTTGTATACAACTGACAATTAAAAAAATTGGTTGCGCTGTTTGGGAACCGTTGCTCTATTGCAAATCCAAGCCACTTTTTAGCTCCGCCCAAATCCTAAACAAATAATTTCAACAATTCGGTACTACAGGCTTTATTTTGTTTTTGAAATACATTTGCAAAATTTATGATGTATTTTAGAAACAGTTCTCAGATTTCTCTTGATTCACACTTAAAGATATTGTGGTACATATACTGAAAATGCATTTAAGTGTTTCAACAACAACATTTTGTCTGCCTAAAAACATAATCTTTCATAATGGACGTTTTGAAAATTATTAAATGTCTCTAAAGCAAGACAAAATCTTCAAAAAACATGAATAACTGAAAACGATGACATCAACTCCATGTGTATTGTTACATTGTTGATCTGAATTATCCCCCAGAAGCCAAAACTGGATATTATCTGTAACTCCAAGATTTTTTGTCTTTACTGCTTCCTTTAGAAAATGGATGAACATTCTATGCAAGGTCACTAATGCATGCAATGCCTGCATATAGAAGAAGCTCACTTGAATATGCGTAAATGAACTATAAACAACTTTGTAGTCTAGACATTTACACCCAGAGAGGCTTTTTTCATGATTTAGAGTTCAAACCCGCCACATTGCTTCACACATTCAGTGTCACATCTGTCCATTATTCTGGCAGATCTTTGCGACTGAGTTCCAGGAAGGCAAGAAAATTGTATAGTTTTGTTGAGATGCTCATATGACTGAAGTAACTGATGAATGCTCTTATTTGTTCATCTGTACTGGCAGACCAGGTGTCTGAGCTATAAAGGTCCCCAAAACACACAACGACATTTTTAACTTGCATTTAATTTTTGCATTTCCTTCATTACGACACTGACTACTAACTAAAAGGAATGTTTGGGAATGAGCCAGACATTTTCCAATCAGTTCAAGTGGAGTGTGATTAAGTTTTTGTCTCAGTCTATCAATGCTTGGCAATCATATTTGTGATGATGCTGATTTGTTTTAATATTTCAAAATTACATTTTGCAGGTTAAAAAACAATGTATTCCCTTTTTTGTAATAATTAAAATACTCCCACACAGCACTCATGTGCTTTGCTTTGTGCCAAATGTCAGTCTGCAGGTCTATAAATTGTGTTCTTGCATTTTGCTTTGTGTGGGTGTGACAGTAAAAAATTTTTTTTGTATTGTAGCTATTTAATACTGAAGATAATAAGACAAAATGTATGTTTTATTGTTAAATAGTAAATGGAGCTATAAGGAAAAGATCTGAAATTTGTTAAAAATGTAATTATTATCATCACCTAAAAGTATGTTTTTATTTTGCTTATATATATATATTATATATATATATATATATATATATATATATATATATATATATATATATATATATATATATATATATATATATATATATATATATATATTATACGCAAATATTTATAGCAGTCAACCAGTCAAAAAACTAACAAATCACATTAGTATCAAAGTCAGTGATTGCATGTAACATGATGTTGTGATGAGTCAGAAGGCATTGAATCCATTTGCAAGCTTTATTAAGAGCAGACATACAAACAAACACAAAGGGGCAATCCAGGAGACAGAACGTGGGACAGGCAAAAGTTCAAAGGCAGGCAGATATCTTACTGGTCAGAATAACAGGCTGGAGATCAGGGGCAGGCAGATGTCTTTCGTAATCGTAGAACAAGCACAGGGTCAGAAAACACAGATCAGTCCGAAGCAGGGAGTATGGAACGCTCAGAAATGACAGCCAGGCAAATCAAGACTTCGCAACGAACCGGAGCGTGAGTGTGGTATATATACACGAGAGCTGATGAGTTGCACCTGGACCGTAATCAGTGCCAGGTAGCAGGGCTTATGGGATTTTGAGTCCGTGAGTCGAATCAGAATTCTGGCGATGGTTCCCTCTGGTGGTGCACAAGAGGGTTGGCATCGCCCTCATTTACAACAGAACCCCCCTCCTGCGAGCGGCTCCTGAAGCGAGAAGGCACCTGACGCCGGGGTCTACCGCGCTGTCGGGGGGCTGGTTTCTCTGGGAACCTTTGATGAAACTCTTCCGTGAGAGTTGGGTCTAGAATATCTCTAGCATTCACCCAGGACCGTTCCTCTGGACCGTACCCTTCCCAGTCCACCAGATATTGGAGGGCGCCACCCCGACGTCGAGAGTCCAGCACTTCTCGAACGAGGTAAGCTTCCTCGCCCTCGATCATGACAGGTGGAGGGGTCCTGGTTTCCGATTCCTCCTCAACCGCCTCCTCTCGTGGACCACCAGCGGGTTTGAGTAATGACATGTGGAAAGTAGGAGAAATACGATAATGATTAGGCAAGGCTAAGCGAAAAGACACTGGAGTAATCTGGCGTACAATTTTGAATGGCCCTACATACCTGGGACTGAGTTTGCGGCAGGGCAATCTCAGACGAAGGTCTCGTGTCGACAACCACACCCACTGCCCCGGTTGATACGTGGGTCCCTGGCGTCGGTGACGGTTCGCCTGAATCTCTCTCCTCCTGACTGCCCTCATGAGATGTCTGTGAGCCTGGTTCCAGACATCCTCACTCCGCTGCAGCCAATCCGTGACAGCAGGTAACTCAGTGGGTTCTCCGGACCATGGAAACAGGGGTGGTTGGTAGCCAAGAATACATTTGAATGGCGTGATACCCGTGGCTGGCTTTATTAATGAATTTTGTGCATATTCTGCCCACATCAGATAGCGACTCCAGTCGTGCTGTTGCTGATGACAGTAGGAACGTAGAAATCGAATGACTTCTTGATTCATACGTTCAGTTTGGCCGTTGGATTGAGGATGGTACCCTGAGGTGAGACTAACATTAATATTTAGATTTTTACAGAGAGCGGACCATACCCGGGAAGTGAATTGGGATCCCCTGTCTGAGACGATATCATCAGGTAAGCCAAACATTCGAAATACATGATTGCACAGGGCTTCTGCGGTTTCAAAGGCAGAGGGCAATTTGGGCAACGGTATTAGGCGACAAGCCTTGGAGAAACGATCAACCACCGTGAGAATGACTGTGTTGTTCTGGGAAACAGGGAGATCCGTAATGAAGTCCACCGCTATATGGGACCAGGGCCGTTGCGGAACCGGTAGCGGTTGTAACAGGCCAGCAGGGGTTTGGTGAGATGCCTTCGTGCTTTGGCAAATTTCACATTTCTGAACATAATTAATTACATCCTTCGTGAGGGACGGCCACCAGAAACGGGCTTTGACTAACTCCAAAGTTGCAGTGATGCCTGGATGCCCCGAACTGGGAGTGTCATGAATATGGGTCAGTAATCTGGTACGTATGTTATTGGGTACAAAAATCAGGTGATTCGGACAGTCTACTGGAGGGTTGTTTTCTCGGTTGGCCTCTTGGATCTCGGTAAGTATGTCCCACTGTACTGGAGCCACTAGTAAGTTCGTAGGAATAATGGTTTCATCACTAATTGGGGTTTTATCCTCTGATAGCCTGGATAGTGCATCTGCCTTACTATTTTTACTCCCTGGTCTATAGGTGACAATGAAGTCGAATCTGGTGAAGAACAAAGCCCAACGAGCTTGTCTGGGATTTAGACGTTTGGCTGAGCGAAGATATTCCAGATTCTTGTGGTCAGTTAATATGGTGAATTGCTGACTAGCCCCCTCCAGCCAGTGTCTCCATTCTTCCAGGGCTAATTTCATTGCCAGTAATTCGCGATTTCCCACATCATAGTTTCGTTCTGCGCTGGTCAATTTACGGGAGAAGAAGGCACATGGATACATTTTGGATGGTTGACCCTGACGTTGAGATAACACAGCACCGACTCCTGTGTTGGATGCATCCACTTCCACAATGAAAGGTAGGTCTGGGTTGGGATGACGGAGAATAGGAGCTGTGGTGAATTGAGTCTTCAGATCGCTAAATGCTTGGCGTGCTTCAGAGGACCAGGATAGTTTGTGGGAATTTCGTTTGGTCATGGCTGTTAATGGTGCGGCTATTGAACTAAAGCCTCTGATAAACCGTCTATAGAAGTTGGCAAAACCTAGAAATCGCTGCAACTCCTTGAGATTCTGGGGTAACGGCCATCGTTGAACTGCCTGTACCTTCGTATCATCCATGGTAATCCCTTCTGCACTGATGACGTAACCCAAAAAGGCGATCTGTGTCTGGTGAAATTCACACTTCTCTAATTTGGCGTACAGACGATGTTGAATCATGCGTTGCAACACTATACGTACATGTTCAACATGTTCCTTCATCGTGTTTGAATATATGAGGATGTCGTCGATGTAAATGATGACCCAGCGATCCAGCATATCCCGAAAGACATCGTTCATAAAAGATTGGAACACGGATGGACAGTTTGACAGGCCGAAGGGCATTACCGTGTACTCATAGTGCCCCCTAGTGGTGGAAAACGCGGTCTTCCACTCGTCACCAGCACGGATTCTGACAAGGTTATATGCACTGCGAAGATCAAGCTTGGTATAATATCTAGCCTTTCTTAATTGTTCCAGGGCAGGAGGTACGAGGGGTAATGGATAGCGGAATTTTACGGTGATTTCATTGAGCCCTCGGTAATCAATACAGGGACGTAAACTGCCATCTTTCTTCTTTACAAAGAAGAATCCAGCTGAAGCAGGAGATGTAGAAGGTCGGATGAAACCCTTGGCCAATTCTTCGTCGATATATTCAGACATTGCCTTGTGCTCAGGTTGTGACAGAGGGAATATTCGACCCGTTGGAGGACTTGAACCTGGAATTAACTCAATAGCACAATCACTTGGTCGATGTGGGGGAAGTTGAGTAGCTTTTTGTTTGCTAAAAGCTTCATGTAAGTCATGGTACTCAATGGGGATTAGTTCATCAACGAGTTCAGGTAACACATTGGTGGTTCGTAATGGAATTTTGTGAATGGGCTGGATGCACTGTTTCATGCATGACTCACTCCACTGCAATATCTGTCCGTCCCTCCAGGAGATATGAGGATCATGTCGCCTTAACCAGGGCAGTCCCAACACCAGTGGATGATTAACTGAATCAATAATGTAGAATTGCATTTCTTCAATGTGTAGAACACCAACTTGTAACTGTAGCTTATTCGTAATCATACGGATGCGTCCTTCACCCACAGGACGACCGTCTAGTGCTTCCACTGCAAGACAGGAATCATATGAGCTGAGAGATAGTTCGTGACATAAAGCAAATTTCTTAGATATAAAGTTTCCGGCAGATCCAGAGTCGACAAGAGCCGTAGTATTAATCATTCTTTTATCAAATTTAATAATCACAGGAATCAGTACACTGAAAAGTGCAGGAACATGGGAAGGACTCACCGATTGAACTGGTGTCTGAGGTCGTACGCTGCAGGTGGATTTCCTGTGCCCTGATTGACCGCAGTACAGGCATAGATGATTTTGCAATCGATGCATTCTTTCTTCATGGGTGAGACGAGTGAAACCCAGTTGCATGGGTTCATCAGGGGGCGTGTCACTTGAAACATGGAGCTGTGTGCGAGGATTTCTACGGCTGCGAATCAGATGATCAAGACGAATGGTAAGTTCAATGAGTTCGTTCAATTTCTTTCCTTCGTCACGGCAAGCCAATTCAGATTGTAGATTGGTATTCAGACCCCGTCTGAATAGTGTCTTCAGTGTATCCTCAACCCAGTTAGTTTGAGCGGCGAGAGTGCGAAATGACAAGGCGTATTCTGCAGCTGTGTTACGCCCCTGTGTAAGAGAAAGTAACTGCTCACCGGGGCTTCTCCCATCTGCTGGGTGCTCGAACACTTCCCGAAATTGCTTGAGAAAAGTTTCAAATGTGGGATAGTTACATTCCTCCTCCTTCCATATCGCTGTAGCCCATTCCAGCGCTTTCCCCGTTAACAGGTTGCATACAAAAGCCACCTGACTAGAATCAGTGGGATATAATGCAGGTTGTTGGTTAACAAATAGTTTGCATTGCAATAAGAAGCCTTTGCAGCGAGAAGGTGACCCATCAAACTTTTCAGGAAAAGCTAATCGGGGACTTACGGTAGCCGGAGCATTGGAGACATGCGTTGGTTGAGAAGCTGTCATAGTAGCAGGCGGGGTAACTGCAGGATTCGGATGACGGAGTTGTTGCATAGCTCTCACCAGTTCCTCCGTGAGAGAAGTTAGATGGGTGAGTTGTTGATGATGGGTGGCTAACTGAGTGGCTTGAGCGGAAAGTTCAGTCGAGACTTGTGCTAAAGCTGCTGGATTCTGTAGTGGCGAAGTCTTCTGTTGTGATGAGTCAGAAGGCATTGAATCCATTTGCAAGCTTTATTAAGAGCAGACATACAAACAAACACAAAGGGGCAATCCAGGAGACAGAACGTGGGACAGGCAAAAGTTCAAAGGCAGGCAGATATCTTACTGGTCAGAATAACAGGCTGGAGATCAGGGGCAGGCAGATGTCTTTCGTAATCGTAGAACAAGCACAGGGTCAGAAAACACAGATCAGTCCGAAGCAGGGAGTATGGAACGCTCAGAAATGACAGCCAGGCAAATCAAGACTTCGCAACGAACCGGAGCGTGAGTGTGGTATATATACACGAGAGCTGATGAGTTGCACCTGGACCGTAATCAGTGCCAGGTAGCAGGGCTTATGGGATTTTGAGTCCGTGAGTCGAATCAGAATTCTGGCGATGGTTCCCTCTGGTGGTGCACAAGAGGGTTGGCATCGCCCTCATTTACAACACATGATAATAATAATAATAATAATAATAATGATGATGATGATGATGATGATGATGATAATAATAATAATAATAAAATAATAATAATAATAATAATAATAATAATAATAATAATAATAATAAAATAATAATAATAATAATAATAATAATAATGGCGACGCAGTGGTGGAGAAGGTAGTGCTTTCGCCTCACAGCAAAACGGTCACTGATTCGAGCTTCGGCTGGGTCAGATGGCTCCCTGCGTTCGCATGGGTTTCCACCGGGTGCTCCGGTTTCCCTCACAGTCCAAAGACATGCGATGCGGTACAGGTGAATTGGGTAGGCTAAATTGTCCGTAGTGTATGAGTGTGAATGACTGTGTGTGGATGTTTGCCAGAGATGGGTTGCGGCTGGAAGGACATCCGCTCCGTAAAAATGTGCTGGATAAGTTGACAGTTAATTCTGCTGTGGCGACCCCAGATTAATAAAGGGACTAAGCCGACAAGAAAATGAATGAATAAATAATAATAATAATAATAATATTAATAAAACAAAAATAGAAAAAAAACACTTCTCATTTTTATGAATTTAAAAAGATTAATTGAGTTTTTGTTTTCATTGTCTTTGTTTGACCAATGCAGTGTTGTATTTTAGCAACATCTTGTGACCAGTATACATTCATAAATTCACACATAAGCAATATCACACAAGTAGCAGTGCGATGTGGCTGTATACCGGCACTGGTGGTAGACGTGGTTTAGTGCCCTCACCAGTGACGATATACAGAAACATTGTACTGCAGTTATTAGAATTGAGTTATTAAAACTATTATGTTTAGAAATGTTTTGAAAAAAGTGTGCTCTGCTTTAAACAGAAATTGGGGGAAAAAATAAACAAGGGGGCTAATCATTCTGACTTCACCTGTATATATATATATATATATATATATATATATATATATATATATATATATATACAGTATATATATGTGTGTGTGTGTTTCTGTAACTATTACTGTATAACTCATTATTGTATATATATGTATATTATAACCCATTGCCAAACAATATGAAAAGCAACTGATATGACATAAACCTGCTCGCCACTAATTTTCTTATGAAATGTAGCACATATAGTTTTCCTCAAAGATATTCAAGGGTATTAACCAATGTGAGCAGTCACAAAAGCCCCAAAAGGCTATTCAGTCTTAAAGGACATTCACTGTGTAGTATTCTACAGCATGCAGTTAGGTTATTAAATTGCAGATTTTATAAAACTGTCTGATTACAAGAAATAACAGCACTGCATTTATTTTAATGTGCCTGACCCATGACATGCTGCTGTACATGGTTTTAAGAATCCAATAATAAGGAATACAAAGAACCGAGAAAAAAACCACACTGCCCAATAAAAATTGGATTATGACCTCATGTGAACCGTAAGAGCTGTGTTTGCAAGACAGTCTCTTGATGTAAAAACCTCTCTGAACAAAGACACACAGACCCAAACACTTCTTTAGCGAGCATCACTGGCTCTGTGCCTGGAAAGAAACCACCCTGAGCCACCCTGAACAGAATCTGCAAATGTATATACAGGAAAAAAAAGAAAAAGAAAAATCACACTAGTTGCAAGCTTTTTCTGGCAAAAGCCCAGATTTCAAAGCCTCAAACCAGGCCACATTACTTATTAATTTATCTACCCTTTTGCTGCATAATTTACATGTGACTGAATTCAGGAATAGGTATTTATATAGAAAGTCCTCTCTAGTTAAAACATCACAAAACAGCCCAGACAAACAATCCTGACATGTCATTGTGAATCGAAACATGAGGGTTTTCACTGTGGCAAATAATATCTGAGAATTCAATCCGAGGCATAAACACTTGTGCAAACTGTGTTTGCTCTTATTTAAAATGCACAAAAATACAGTTTAGAGCTGGAGAAGATTAGGCTGTGTGTGACTTCGATGACTTCAAAGAAGCGTTCATGCTTTAAAAAGATATGTCAACTGTTAACCTTTGATATAGAGTCTGATATTATTAAAAACAGCCATTAAACAGGCAATGCATTTACTGTAGCTGGCAGGTAGCTGGTGGTAAGACTTAAAAATCCCTTCAAGAGCATAGTTGTGGCTCTGAAACTATAAACAAAAAGCTGTTCTTCAGATTTCCAGTGCAGCTGTGAAAGATTTTTAGTATTAGATATGACTAACAATAGAAAAGTCCCATTGATGTCTTATTTGAAGGCAAAATTCTTGGAATGCAGAAACTCCCAACCCAGGCTCATTGAAAATACCTCAGGCTACATTTTCTGAAATGTAAAATACATTCCTTATTCCTTCAATGCATGTTTCAAATGACAAATCCAAAAGAGGGTACTGTCTACATTTTTGTAAATTTAAAATAAATAACTTAGAGTGCATTTTGTTGTATGTTTCAAGTCCTTCTTGTACATTAGAAGGCGGGGCTTGTCATACACATCACTAAGCAAACCACTAACCAAAAGAACCAAAGAAAAAAGTATATTTGAACATAGCTATACCTTGATTTTATATTGATTTTGACCTCTTACGTGAAAGTGGGGTTCACCAAACTCAAACATAATCACAAGTACAACATCGCACAAAGTGAGTAACTGAGCAAACTGACCACCAAAAAAACTGGCCATGTGGATATTGTGGTATTTATTTGGTGGAACGTAAATGTTTATTCTATGATAATATATGCCTTTAGATATTATTAAAAAAGGAACAAAAGCTGTTTGAGTAATACTGGCCTCATACTAGCGTTCATTTTATGTAGAAACTGCAGTTAAATATATTATGTTTTTGTACGTTTTTGTGGCTTCACAAAAACGTGGAAGGAAGCATGTATTTCCATTGAGCTTGAGTTAGAAACTGTTGTACTTAGTGACACATATATCCACAAAAATGTAAGTAATGCATAAAATATATATTACATACAGTAGGTGTCTCACAGAAGTTTATCCAAATGATGTAAAATAATGAAAATGCCAATATTATACACATTTAGTGTGAGTATAAAACGCAAAAATGACTGTACGTGTGTGTGTGTGTGTGTGTGTGTGTGTGTGTGTGTGTGTGTGTGTGTGTGTGTGTGGCAAATGTGACCAGAGTTGCTACAAGAGATCTTTTCTGTAACTCTTGGGAGTCACATGTGAGATTACAGAGTATTTTTCTTAGGAGAACCTTCTGAGGAGAAGGAAACTTAAAACATACTTTATGCAAAAATGAAAATTCTGTCATCTTTTACTAACTCTTGTGTATGAATTCCTTTCTTTTGTAGAATACAAAAGAACAAATTTTGAAAATAATGTTTTAGTCTAAAGTCATACTTGAACTATAGCTGTATAGTCATTCTTCAAAATATATATTTTTTGGTTGTTTGACAGAAAAAAATTGTCATACAGGTTTGGAACAACAGCAAGGTGAGTTTGTTAATCTGCTGCTGCTGCTACTACTACTACTACTACTACTGCTAAAACTACTATGAATACTTCTACAAGTTCTACGACTACTACTACTACTTCTGCAACTAATACTACTATAAATACAACTACTACTGCTAGTACTACTACTACTACTACTACTACTACTACTATTACTATGAATACTACTACAAATACTACTTCTACTACTTCTACCACAAACACTACTAATAATAAAAGTTGCAAGCAGCAATGAAAGGGACCTCGCACCCCAGCTCAACACCACTTCACACCAATAATAATTTAAGCTAATATGTATATATAAAAAAAAAACCCTGAGAAAATCAACAATTTATGCCAAATTTCCTTCTGCCAGTAGCTGGCGCTTTGACTGTGACTCAATATTGGAATGTAGATGTCTTCAGGAGATGAATTTCATCAGACATGTCAATTTTTATGCATATCTGACCTTAAGTGGTTGAGTTTTTAGTTAGTAGTATTTCTTCCTCTATGGCAAAGCCCTGAATTTTGCCAGTCTACTATGGACACGCCCTTTTATGAAAACTCTAGATCTTTACCATTTAACATCACAAAGGCCTTTGGATTAAACTAATGGAACATGAATTCGATCTAATAGAATTTGTTGGAGGAGTTTGTTACAGTGTAAAACATGTCATTTCCTTTTGCCAGCAGATCTTGCAATGATTGTAACTGAAAATTAGCATGTAAATGTGTTCAGGTCAAGACTCTTATCAATGGAAAACTGTACAAAAGCAGGCACATCCCTCTTAACTGGGTGCTCAGCCTAAAGAAGGCAAAAGGTGCAAATCAAATATTCATCAAAGGCGGCAACACCATAGCTCCAAAAACACAAATTTATTCAATTAAAATGGCTGACACAAAACGTGTAACGTGTCAGCAGGACTCATATCAAATGTGTAAATTTTGTGGCAGATCGGACCTGATTTATAACAACTCCCTGCTTCGTGGCGAAACATCAAAGCTTGTGAGGCCACCACGGACATGCCATCCAACAAAAACTCTAGATCTTCGCAATTTACATTGTCAAGGCCTTTAGATGACTATGCCCAATTTTAGTGTTGATCTGATAAAATCCCTTTTATTTTTCTTAAAGTACAACCTGGAAATGACAAAAACTACACTTTTTTGGCAGAGAAAGATAAAAATATCCAACTTCCTGTTGTTTGAGATTTCTCTTCATTATCTCAAGTTTTTTTTTTTTTTTTTTTGTAGCAATTGGCATGTTTAATGTGTATACCTATTTTTTTTATGAGTTAGTGAAATGCAGTTCGGTGGCAACTTCACATCAAATGTGCATAGGTGAAACCTTTAACAAGCATACATTTTTGTGAGCATGTTTAGACCCTGATAAATGTGATTAATTCTAAAGAAGAAGAAGAAAAAGTAACTGAGAAATTCCAATAGGGCCTACATACCGTGCTCGGTCCCTAACAATAATACGTTCATTTTATATCAATCTATAATTATATCATAAGATTTTTGTTTACCAAATAAAATATTACTAAAATCACAACACTAGCAAAAAATGTAGTTTGTATGGAACAGAACTTAAGGCTTGTACACACCAGGACACTTTTCGTTTGCGTTTATCATCAGCGTTTTTCGAGACGTTTATCTGGATTTAAACCTAAGCGATTTGCACTGGCGTCGAGCAGTCGATGGAAAACACAAGCAAAAAATGCCCCAGTGTGCATGCAAACTAAGCCACTGAAAACACTTATCATGATTTGCTCATGTTAAAAGACTACATTGGCAAATTTCACAGTATTTAGCTGTGTAAAGCAGTGTTTGCCTTTTGAACCATATCATTTTCATGGTCAAATCAATGCCAAATCAGAAATTTTATTTATTTAATTACTGACAAACCTTAGCATGTCCAACAACAGTGTTTCAGTGAGATCTAGAGTTTATTGACTGTCAAAAAAAAAAAGAGAGAGAGTGAGAGAGACTTGTTTCTTTCTTTCACACTGGAGAACAAATCTGCTCTCCCTATTTCTGGTTCTGCCAATCTCTTCGCTGCAGACCGGCCTCTGATAAATGAAACGGTTTAACTTGATATTCTGGTGCTGAAATGTAATCATTTTTTATGGGCTTCTTTCAGACCCTAGAATTTAAATGATTTGAGCGGCACAGTAATGTCTTAAATAGCAGGCTTGTACCCGCAAACTCAAAAATAAACTTTCTTTGCAAAACAAGTAATCAATAAGCAGTTAAACAAAAGTACATGTGGATGAATTCATCCTCTACAAACACTGACAAAATGTCTCTGAGTTTTTTCTCTCTCCCCCCTCACCAAAAACATACTTCAGTAAAGTAATTGTATGTTATGCACTGGAATCGTTCCAGTGAAAACTCATGACCTCTCTAAAATATGGATCTCTGAGGTAACATATGCTTCAAGTCTCCAACAAAAGCTATTAATTGCTAAACTCTGTTATCGAGAAGCAGTACTTGTTTTGTAAGTCCAAAGTCTAGATGATGTAGAAGCTGAGTTGGATATTACTGCAGAATACTGTGAACTGTTTAAGAAAGAAAAAAAGAAAGAAAGAGTAGAATGAATAGAATATAATGAATAAACAACAAAATAAAGGTAACAATCACTTACAGTATGAACAGCATAGTTGTTAAGAGTGTTCAAGTTCAGGTTTGTCAAATACTGTAGTGTAAAAAAAAAGATATGGATAGTATGTACTAGGCATGGGCCGAAATAAGATTCTGACGGTTTGATAACCTCAACATAGGCTCATTCTGAAAATGTAGCCTTAAAAATTCTGGAGATCGTGAATTATGTAGCCATAAATATGTACTGTATGGCTGCATTTAATTTTTAAAGGGCCATGAATCCCCCTCGTTTCAGCAGGGTGTTTTCACACCTCTACTTTGGAAAAAGTCAGAAAAGTGGGCGTGTCCAGCTCTGTTTAGGGGGGAGTGTCGGAGGAAGAAAAGTGGGATGGTGTGGGAGTGTCTATTTGGGCACGCGCGAGTTTCAGAGTCAAAATTCACACACACAGTAGAAAGTGATGGTGTTTAACCTACATGGACATCTGTAGTCGAATTATTTGCCAAATTATTAAATGTTGGACTTTAACTGCAGTTTGGCTCTTTCATTCAGGGAATTCATTCATGCCCCTCGCGACAAACAAGATATTTGATTCGATGAACTGCTCTAAGCGTATATTTTTCACGCAATGTTTGATACCGCACGGCGAATGAGAGAAAAAAAACCTCAGCATTTCCTGGAAACTTAGATGCACACGGCAGGTAGCGTCAGAAAGCCGCATGTGTTATTCCGGTCACAAAATGCGGTAAAAACCCTACACGAGGTTAAAGTTTGGTTGTGGTGCTAACATGTTTACACTCGGTGCAATAGTTTGTTAGATACGAACAAACTGAATGAACAAAGAGCACTGGTCGCTCACTTACCAAATCTGTAGAGACAGGACAATCACCAGCAACTAGAGCCGCGTCTTTATGAAGAGAAGACAACAAGCGAATCCGGATCCGAGCGTTTGCAGATGAGAACAGCTTTACCTGTTTACTCAGGTAAACAATGTTCCTCCTTAGACACGTAAGTTATTGTTGTCGAGCGTTGCGTACACTGTAATCCACAAGTGACTCTGAGCTCTCACAGAGAGAAAATGAAAACAAAACTCAACTGCAGCAAACTATAAAAGCAACACTTCACGCTTGTTTTGCCAATACAATGTGGCGTCTCTGCCATCTAAACACTGTGACAGTAATGAATATTAATGAAGTTGCACAATAGAGCACGCTGATTGGTTTGAACCAAGCCTTACTCATGCATTAATGCATCACACTGTAAGACGTAATAAGACACACTCTGGCACAGACACCCAGTCTGCATGCTGGAATACAACGCTATTATGTCATGACCAGGACGCAGCTTCAAAAATTAGTTTCAAACCGTAAGTACGAATTTGCTTGAAATAACGCAAGAACAACCAATTTACACTTTTTAGTGAAATATGTGTGTCCTAATAGTGTTTTTAGCAGTGTGGGACACATATACGACTGTCAACAGCTCAAAAAATGTGTTTTGGTTTTTCGTGACCCTTTAAAAGAAACGCTATAGGGCGGCATGACATCGTTCCTTTTCGTGCTTACCAGCTGACCACGTACCTCCGTATGGACGTTTCCAGGTTTTATTAGTTTGTCCAGTTAGTTCGCCATGTAAGTCGGTGGACTTGAGATGCAGAGAGGAGATGACAACTATGACGGGGTTTGAGTCCGGGGAAGAACAGTTCTAGAAAGCAGGAAAGACAAAAACAGAAGCCAAAAAATTAAATTAGCAAGTAAATAACAGGGTAAGAATGTGGTCAAGCGTGGTAAAAATCAGATAAGGGATTTTCTTTTTCTGAATAGATTTTTTAATTTGTCGGTTAGGTTAAGGGAAGTGGGGGGGTCTGTCAATCTTTGCTATTTAAAATACTATCGGTTGGGTTTAGGGAAGAGGGAGGGTGGGTCTGTTGATCGGTCAGTCAGTCATTCAGTCAAACAGTCAATCGACATCAGCCTCTGGTGGATTTATGAGAGAACATCAGGTATGAACGGCACTCGAGAGAGAAACTTGAGATCTTAAAAAGCATATGCAGCGACCTCTCTTGGATTCTTGAAGACAAAAAATGCAAAAAATAAAAAATAAAAAAAATACTTACCTCCTGGCATGCATTTGATGCTCTCCAGAAATGTATATACATGTACATTTTAGAATGAGCCTGGGTTGGATAACCTTGGATAAATATATCACGGTTTCACAGTATTGTAATTACTGCTCTACAATAATTTCTTTTTGAATGTCTCGGTAAAAAAAAATAAAAAACTTTTCCACTTTCAACACAATATGTTTTTTTTTTTTAAATTTACAATATTTTGAATGATTAAACATGACAGGCTAAATAATTCAACTTAATCATTGCCTTTTGCTGTCTTCATTTGTTTCAAAAGCACAGATTTCTTTACAATTTAAAATGGAATCTTTGGATATCTTTTCTGTTGGAGATACTGTTATCCTAAAAAAAAATAAATAAATAAATAATCAAAAAGGTTTTGAAATTTTCAGAAAATGTTGGCTGTTTTAAAATGATATACCTTGAATTGTATCCACTGTGTAAAACATATGCTGGATAAGTTGGTGGTTTATTCCGCTGTGGCGACCACAGATTAATAAAGACACTAATCCAAAAAAGTAAATGAATGAATGAACTTGAAACTCCTCATATACTATTTGATTGTGTCCAATTAAATATAGATGCAAACAAATGTTATTCTGATGAAAATGAAGCTGATGAAAATTATGTACTGTGAAACTGACACCATAAAACAGGAAAAACTACTCATCTGACTACACTTCTATTTCTCTAAGCGCTTATTTTAAATTGTATCTAGCTTAAATAAACAGTTCACCCAAAACTGAAAATTCATTCACTCATTAATTTACTCTTGTCTCAAAACCCCTTTGAGTTTACATCTCCTGTTAAACACAAAAGAAGATATTTTGTAAAAATATACATTAGCAACTGCTAACAAATTGACTTCCATACAATTTGTTTCCCACCATTGACGTCAATGGTTACCACTTTAAATCCTATCTTTTTCTATGTGTGTATTCTAAAGTAAAAGGAAAGATTTGAAACTTCTTGAGGGTGAGTAAATAGTGAGCAACTTTTCATTTTGTGGTGGACTATCCCTTTAAACGCAACATCTTCCCTGACTACAGTAAGTATAGCTGTGGTATGCCATTGTGCCCCTTCAAGAGCCTTTGAGTTCAGTAATCTCAATTCAGGCTCACTTTAATTTCCTCCTCTTTGCAGCCGAGCGCATGTTCGCTTCTCTCCTTCCATTAGCTCGCATTCTTAATCCGTCTGCGTCACTCTAAATCTGAATGAGTGATGGACAGCGACTTGGAGGGGCAGAGAGACATGCTGTAATGAACAGCTTAATGGACAGATAGACAGAGACAGAGAGACGTGAGGAGAGGAGCCCGGGAAACATGTCATTTCGGAAAAAGCTGCAATAACCGGGCGATCTGAAAATAACTGGACCAGTTCTAAAAAAAAAAAAAAGAAAAAAGAAAGAAAAACAGATATACTGACAGGGATGTTGTTTTTGTCCTTATCTGTTTATCTCATCTTTTCTGCCTGTCATGCTGTCTTTATTCACCTTTCATTGGTTAAATGAGCTCTGATGGGCCCTTCAATGGGTCTGACCGCACTGTTTTGTTTTCTGTGTACAACGCTTTTGGGTGAATGGTAAATTAAAGAGTGGACACCTGTAATTTATGACCACCTATTCCCAAGGTCAGTGTTCAGTTTCTCTCAGACTGAGATTCTCTCTCTCTCTCTCACTCACATGCACACACACACACACACACACACACACACACACACACACACACACACACACACACACACACACACACACACACACACATATTTACTTATAAAACTTTTAGATATTTTTCTTGTGCCTCTTCTGTTTTAGAGAATCCTTTTGTCGTAAAGTATTTCAAAGAAGTCTGTTCTACTTACGAAGACTAAAGTGGGTCACACACCAGGCGTGCACATGACAGTTGAAAGTATCACACACCAGATGCGCACATTTGCATGTTAAATTTTAAATAAAACTATTCAGATGGCGCTCTGTGGTGCGGCAAAAATATGAACAGTGTCCTGAGTCGTTGCTGGGCGCCGCAGAAAGCTGCCAACTTGTGGTGCTGGTGTGCGTACCCCCCCTCCCCGCTCTTCAATTTGCGAACGGGTCACTTTCGTTTTCACTTTCGGGTTGAGGGTGACATGATCATCCTTTGCTTAGAGAGGCAGTTCGAACCAGCAACCCAGTGACCTTCTTGCTGTGAGGCGACAGCACTACCTACTGCGCCACTGCCTCGCACCCACAATTATCTTAATGATGATAAAACAAATTGTGATTATGTGTATATGAAATTACGAATAACATGTAGCATGTAAATTACTTACAATTTATTTCTTTGCATTTTAACTTTGTAAACTAAAAAATTGTGAGGCTCCTCATGGTTTGTGTCTCATTTTGTGAGCCGACTGACAGTTGTTCACTCTTCTCCTTTTCCCCTGCTCTTTTAACCATGCCCACTCCTCTTTCTGCTCCACGCTCATCACAGAGCTTTTTTTTTTTTTTAATTCTGAGGTAGACTTGAACCAAAATAGGGGGCTTTCATGGCCCTTTAAAAACAATGCTGTCAATTGTAATGGTGAATAACATACTGCTCGTCGCGCTCTCACACTTTTGAGATTCATACAAACACAGCTGCGGCTATCATGCATCTTCGTTTTAGTTTAAAAAACAAAACTGAAATCAAGGGAATCAGAAATGATAGTTTAAAATCACTGTAACTGAAAATTAAAGCTATCTTAAGATGTCTAGTTTAAAATGGCTTGCAGCTGTTTTCTAAAAAAAAAGTGATATCAGAAAACATTCCAACTTAAAGGTACACCCAAAAATAAAACAATTCTTCTATCATTTACTCACCCTTCAAAGTTTACAACTTTACCACTCATCCCCTTTTTTTATACAAATGCATCTGCTGCAACCTTGCATCCCTGTTATAGTTATTGATTTTCTTGGAAAGGATTTTGGGAGGACTTCAGTATTGATAGTACTGTAGTATTGTGGCTGTGCTCATTGTTTTCCAGTATGACTGTTTTGTATTTGGTTGTTATTACAAATGGGGTATATGCACACAGACTTTTAATTTCAGCCAGCCTCAGCGCTTCCGGTGAGCTGTTTTCATTATAAAATTGACAAGTTTAAGGTCTGACTGAAAAAAAATAAATAAATCAGTGATCTTTACTGCCTGATAGATATACGATATAAAGTGGGTTTCAGAATGGGCAAGAAACACTGCTTTAAATTGCATTTTTTCCTCGTCATGTCTTTAAAATACGAACATTTATTTTACTCCAGTATTTTCAATAGAGATTCTGCTTTCGCCTGCTGATCCAAACAGCGCTCGGGATCCTTAATCTCAAATGCTTAATTGTATTTAACTGAATGCATTGTAATTACACACACAATCAAAGGTATAAAAGGAACTGTATGAAATTGAAAGTAGTCACAATAAGCTTTCACTGGAAGTTTTTCTTTTACTGAAAAACACTACCTGTGCATAAACACTGTTAAACCCCTTTAAGGTGATTCAAGAAACCTCAGTTTCTCACCGAGGTCCTGATCTGTCAATAGATCCTTTTTCAGTACTGCAGTACTGTTTTATAAGGTTTTGTTTTAATTTCTTTTAAGCCTTGTCCACCAAAGCAGTCTTTTTTTTACTATGGCAGGCATATGTTTTCCCCAGTTGTTTTCATTGGGTGTGCTAAATTTTTAAAGACTCCAGCAGCATGGCAAGCTGTAACAGTGCCTATTTCATGCTGAGTGTTGTGTTGGTGTTTTTTATTTTATTTATTTATTTTTTTGCTCCATAATATTTGATTTTATATGCTTACAGAGAGATTGCAGAGAAAATTCTCCAGCTTTGGGAAAAACCAAGAAATGATCACTGTCATTTTATCCCCAGTTGTCCAATTACAGTGAAAGAAGGGTCAGGAAAAAAAAAAAAAAAAAAAAAACACATTAACCAATTGTGACATATTGTTTGCCACAACAATAAAATATAAATAAATAAATAAATAAATAAATAAAATAATAATAAACTAATATAAAAATATAAAATAATAATAATAATAATAATAAAATTAAATTAATAAAAAAAAATGATGTAAAAAAGGATCAAATAATAATAATAAAAAAATAAAATGAAACTAAATAAAATCAAATAAAATCAAATTAAATTAAATAATTAAATTAAATAATTAAATTATACAAACTTCAGAAGAATGCCTGGTGTTTTCAGCTGGTTAAAAAGTATAGTGCTTTTAAACAATCTGTGAAATTCTTTAATATTAATATAAAAATCACTGCAAGCACATAAACATATAAATACAACTTCTAAAAACAAAGTTTGAACTTAACCTTTCAACAAATATACCATTATTTAAACCTTAAAGAACATACTTCCCATCCAGTTTACTTTATCCAGGTTTTGTACTCACACCTGCTCATTAAAAGACACCACAATAACCTGCACTCCACACTTAGAGGATTAATGCCTAACAACAGAGTCATTCAAGCATGCATTGTGTCTGCTGTATTACAATTTCCGTACACACATACCTAAAATGACTGTTCCGAACATATTAATTTCAGGAAACTCGTCAGTCTGTTCATTTGTAAAGCTGCTAATCAGATGAAAACAGAATGAATGAATAGGATGCTGTGAAAAACCAGCAGTCAGTCAAAAATAAGCAGGAAGTGGAAACTGTGGAAAACTAAGTGCACAGAAAATGGAGCAATCATCTAGTGTTGCTGTCTCTTCCAGCCTCCATGCGTCCCCGGCAGCTGTCCAGAGAGCGATAGCAGAAAAACTCGAAAACATTTGTCAGCCCTGCATTTGCTGCCCAACTAATAAGAACTGTCAACACTGAGTCCACTCATAGCGGTCCACTCACTTTGATGGGCCCAGCAACTGATAAGAGGAATTTCCAGAAAGGCCAAGAGAGTATGTGTGTATGTGTACATCTGTGTGTGATGCAACACAGTGTTGCCTCTTTTGATGCAAACAAAATGGAGTTTCCTCTCTCAGGTCCACACAGAGAATTCTCTGAGGGTGACATTGAGATATGAGAGGTTATTTAAGCAAGGGCTGTCCTGTTGCAATGATTTCAGTTCCCTAACACACGGATCTTAGAACAGCTTTGTTGATTCCATACTTTAACTTGGTTGAGGAAATTCTAGTCCTGAATGACTGCGGCTGAAAATAATTTTGCACATTCAATTCAAACATGAGGTCTGGCAAATACTTTTAACTTTTAATTGCCAAAAATTCCGATTCCGATGGACTGGAAGGTGTGCAATAAAATCAAGTAATTCGCATGTTGTTCCAGTCAGTTTTGATCACAGTTTGAAGTAAATGCACCCGATAACCTGCCAAATGCGGGTAGATTTCAGCTGTGGTGGGTTAGACAGACACCCCCACTACACTGTAAAAAAATTATATGATCAAATAGTCCTGAAAGCATATGTTTTAGGTACTAACGTACTAACTTAATTTTATAAGTTGTGAAAGATATTTTCAGTCAGTTTGAGTTAATATGGAGTTCAATGGACTCATAAGGTTATTTTGATTTAGCTTAAAAATGTAAGGCAACCTGGATTCTCTTTGGCTGGTTGATAAAAATTTTTACAATTCCAGAGCTGCATCGTCCCTAAAGATTATAATTTTGGTTTATGACTGTTTGTCAATATGCATGCAAATGTGCTCTAAGAATCGACAAGCAGCATGATTGATAACTGTTTGCTCGAGCAAAAGCAAGGTAAATACCGAATGAGAGGATGATCAGGCGCATGGTAATCCTCGCTCACTGACGTTGTGAGTCAGGCACAGCTGATGTGATGTGCGAGTGCTTAAAAGCTTCTGTTTCCTTGCGCAAAACAACTGCGTCTGGAAACGCAACTGGTGCAATCCTTTCACTTTGAAATAGATTTTAAAAAAAACAGTGGTTTTGCACCCACAGTCCTGCTGCTTTCAAGAGATCTCTAGATGTTTTATATCTAGCATCTGTTGCTGCTTTGCTTGTACCATTCTTTGAACAAATTACTACTAGGCCTAACGTAAACCATGTGCACGTGATCATCTGTTCACTATTGCACACAGAATGTTTTTTACCTGCTTTTTATTGCTTGCAGTTGTTTTTGTTAACATAGTTTAATTATTATCCTTTACAATAACATTGCTGTAATAGGCGATAACTCTCCATTTATCTATACAGTAACAGGGGTGCCTAAACTTTTTCTTATAAAAGGCCAAAAATCAAACTTGATTGAGGCTAGTGGGCTGAAGGTAAATTTGCCATTGGTAATTTCCTATTTAATAATGTTTAGAAATGACATGAAAACATTGCTTTATATTAACTAATACATGTTTTCATTTGCATGTAATAATGAACTTAGAACAATAAAATCAAAACAACCTCGTTTATAACAGAATTACACTAGTTTTTGCCTTGATTTGCCAATATATTCTGTATAGTCCTCTATTCATCGAGTGCCAGTAAAAAATCTCATTCATTAACAACATTTAATTGAAACATTTCATTTACGTTTTTTTTTTTTTTTTTTTTTTTGGCAGCTCAGCAATAAAGCAAACAGCAAGTTATGTCAAATTAGAAATGGTGATCTCTGTGTTAAGGGCGTTTGTCCCAACCCTCTCCATCATACGCACTTCTCCTATCATATAGGATGGTGGGCCTAATCAAAGGTTACAATGGGCCCACTTTGGTCCGCAGGCCCCAATTTGAGCTTCTCTGATCTAAAGTTAATTGATGATCTGGGATCTTTAGCCTGAACAAACTATTGTGTATAGTTTTAGATACATGAGCATATGTGTTTTTAAAATGTTAATTGTTTTTTTTTTTAGAATTTTTTTGTTCAATAAAAAGTGCATGTATACAGCTATATTTAGCTTTTTTGGCACATTATTTAAATTGTATGGCAAGGAAATAATTAGTTGGGTGTGGCCAGAGACAAATCATAAGTCATGTGAAAAAAAGTAAAATTAACGAGAAGGCATGTGGTAATAAAACAACATTTCTAAATTAGTTATTTTTAGCATGCCAAAGTCAAATCTATGGAAATAAGATATATTTTCTCAACAACAAAAATGTGGCCAGTGAAAATGGAAAAAGGAAAACTATTAGCCTGACTAGCTGGTGATCAAAAACGTTAGTGGTGGTAACATAGTAACTCAGTGACAGTGACAGCCGGAAACATTATTCATCTGTGTAATCTCGAGGACACCAGAGAGCCGATTTGGATCATCCAACTCACAAACATGCTCAAGAATACTTGTGATGAGGTATCTAACATGTTACTATGAGCTATGTCATATATTTCCATGTCGTTTACATGCACACACACAATCATTCTTGCAAGCACATTACCTCTCCGTATGTCTGTGACTGATTCAAAAAGCAGACTAGGATATCTAACATATTATATGCAATGAGAATTCGGGCAAATGTTGCACTGCAAAGAGCAAAATGACCATGGAATAAGCATAATAATTAATGTCTTGCTGGGTGTCAAAGGATTTTTAAAAGCACTTTGCAGATGCAACTTCCACTTTGCATCAGGCAGTTCTTTGCCTCGGTTTAGTGCATTTAAAATCCTTCAATACATGTCATTTTGTTGATTGTTCTTTACATGTAACTCAGTGCTATATATATCATTCTGAATATCTATATAATTGACAGTTAATTTGAGTTGACTTACATAAAACAGAGTTCAAATTGGAATGTTGAAACAAATTATCATAGATTTTTATTTTATTTCATGCAATTACATTTTAGTGGCAACTTTAAGTGCCTCTTAAATACTTTTACAAGTACTTTTTAGTGCCGCTGTCGGTTTGGCCTCTGTGATCTGGTGTCACAGTAAGCACAAATGGCCGCAGTACTTCAGCATCCAATTAGGATCCAGTGTCACAGTGTTGACATGTGAAGGATAGAAAGGTGCGAGTGTGTAAGTGTGTGAGAGGGAGAGGAGAGGGGATAGTTGTTAAGCGCTGACAGCCGCTGTCACTGACAGCGGAAAGATCCAAGACACATGGCGGAGTGGCACTGATTTTACAGGGAACATAAGACAGAGGTTAAAAGGCAACGGATATATGCCAGCATGCATATCACATGTGTCTGTGCATGCTCAGAGTTCATGCATTTAGTGGCTCAGACGGCTATTACATTACACATTCAACGCTTTGATTTTCTATTTGTGGCCTTCTGTAGATTTCAGTTACACATGCCTGTAACAAATAAAACGAGGATATATTTAGTTATCATTTAGAAGATTCCAGTCAGCACTTAAATTACAGAACATGAATAAGCAATCGTGATTTATTAAAAACAATAAGCCAGGAAGGCTTTGCAATAGAGTTGCCATAGGAAGTTTAGCACAACTCAAAATGAATTGCTAACCCATATAAAATCAGTGCGGTAAAAATGGTTGTAAAATAAATAGCATTTATTGATTATTCATTTATTTATTTACTTTTATACATCGTTTTTTAAAATATTTAAATTTACATTTAAAAAAATATATTTATATAATTTATATAATTATAATATAATTATAATATAAATAATTATAATTATATATAAATATAATTTGGAGATGTAGAGGAAATTATCCCTTTTCATAAGTTTTCTTTGTAGATTTTGTGTATTCTGAATATGTTATAACATCTCTCTCAGATTTCTCTTTCTCTCTCTCCATTAACTTTCCCAGTCACTCTTTCCATTTTCATCCCCTATTAGGTCAAAATGCAGTTTCCCTTGCAGCATCCGTTGGTATTCCGGTCACAGGAAGCAGCTCCAAAGGCAGATTTGAAATGGAAAGCTGAGATTTATCCTTTGACTGTATTTTTCATCCTTTTTAAGAGAGGCAGGTATGAGGCCTCATATTCATCGGCTGTATTTGAACTACAGAAGAAGGAAAAGTGTAAAAGAAATAAAAAATCAAATGTATTTAACATCACTGTGGTTGATTTTATCAAGCGGAAAATTGAATGCCGAATGCATCTGAATAATACAGGAGAGTTTCAGTCGGAACCCCAGAACAACATACCTTATATCCAATTCAAATGTGTGGTCCAGTTTTGTTCAGCATTCTTTCCTTTTTATATCTGAGTGTTGCATTTTATTTAACTATCCACATCAGATCAGGTTAAACACTAAGCTACAGAATTTAAAGGAATAGATTACCCAAAAATGTGAATTTGTTGCTGATTGATATACTCTCAGGCCAAGTCCAAACAAAATAAGCAAACAAATTATTCAAAATAAAACTGACCTACTATACAGTCTTTAAAAGAGATTGTGCACATCAAAAACAGCAAAGCAACATTACATTAAATATTAATTGTAGTATCCTAGTTGTTTTATTGAAAATATTAAAATGTAAACCCATTTGAACCAATTTTAACTCTATAAGACATGTATAAATGAACTGTTCTGTAATCCACATTCTGAATGATATAATGATAACAAAATAGTTCTAAACACATTTTAATTGGTGAAAATGCTTTTTAAAATAACCACCAACCATTAAAAATCTTAAGCATGTCATCTTTAAAAAAAAGTCATGAAATTAAAAAGGACAATTAATTAATCGACAGTGTAAGTCTTTTGACCACCAGCAAATGCTTGATTGACTAAATATAAATTTACCTTTTTATTTATAACACTTTGTTTACCTTATGTGTAACTACTTATGTGACCCTTGAACTACATAAACTTTTTTATATAAAGTGAAATAATATTAGGAAGGATATCTTACAATCAGACAAAATAGATGGCAAAGGAAAAACAAAGTTAGCATTTAGATAAATTGACTGTTTCTTTATAAACTGATTAAACTGTTTAATAAGGCATTGGAGGTGACATGAATGCAATGAAATTAATAATAAAAAAGATGTCATGAAATTTGAAGCTAAAACCGCCAGTAGGTGGCGTCAAGTCTCCGTCTTTGTCACTGAATGATTAATTTAATTGATTTGTTCAAACAGCTGATTCCTTCACAAATGTATTTCTGAATGGACAACTGAATCATGTCTGATATCAAAGCTCAAGATTCATTCATAAACAAATGGAGATTTACAGCGGCAGAGCTGTTTAGAAGCATTTTTGAGAAAACAAAGCAACATTGGGGCAACAGTGATTTTAAAAATGCATCACATCAATCATTTGCGATCTGATTTTAGAGATAATATTCCAGAATCCGCTGTAACTTAGATATTAACGAAGAAACCTGAGACGTTAAAGTCATGAACTGTAAAAGATATGGACGTAGTATCCGTGACATCACCCATAGGTTTATGAAGAACCCAAAAGAAGCTACCAGTAGGCATGGCCAACCGTCACCATTTTGTTACGTTACATTAGTTAGATTTAGGAGTTAGGGTTGGGTTTAGTGTAAGTTGACGTGTATTTGCAAAGTTTCTTATAGTCAGTTAAATGTCTGTTAAGGAGCAGTATCAACAGATATTAAGCAAATGGTCTATTAATACTCAAATGGACCATCAAAATAAAGTGTTACCAAATAAATTGCTAAATATTCTTGATGCATGAAAGTGTAAAGCCTGCAGCTCAGAACAAAAGTGAAAAGTTACTGCATATGGTATTTAGCAAACCATTAACTACTCATTTTATGTCATTTTGCTCACATGGATGATTGATATTATTCAAATAATGTCATTATGCTGCTGTGACATCAGCCAATTGTTACATTACTGATTATGATTTTGAAAATCGAAAGATCTGTCCTACACAACACACGCAGCCATCTTAGATCAGTTCATCCAGGCATTTGAATCTGATTCACGAACTTGTTTGAAGAACCAAATTAGCCAGAGATTAGTTATTAAGAATAAAAGATCCAGAATCTGACAGATCATCTTAGATCGTTTAAGCGAGGTACGAAGAACAGACCCCTGGTAGCCATTGATTATATTGACTAATATAAAGTATTTTTTAAACTGTCCCTTAAGAACATCTCTCAGACTAAAATAAGATATTTTGCTCTACCTGTTGAGCTCCTGGAGCTTGTTTAGTGTGTGTATGTGTATAGTTGCAGTAATCCTCCGGCTGAAGTTAATTTTTTCATGGACCGATCTCACTGTTAAGCTGTTGGAAAATGCTGCAAGTTCATTGACTTGTGTGTTTTTGGCCCAGTGATGCTGCGTGTTTGAACGCCTCTTTAAACAGATCATCAGTTCCACACCACAGGAGACGAGAACACATGAATGAGATACCAAAGGTCATCCCTTTCTTTCTTCTGCCTTTCCTTCAATCTCTCCCCATGGTAAGACTTGATGGGGAGGCTTAGATTATATCGAGAGGTGATTTTAGAAAGACGAGACATAAAGTAGATTTATATCTGTTTTCCTTAGGGAGGAATATCTTATTCAATATATGCATTTTAGCTTGACAGATTGTTTATATTGCTGTTCAAATCCACAATTCCCACCAAAACATTGAGCAGTGCAACTGTTTTTAATTATAAGAATACACGTTTCGTAATGAAGAACATTCAGCCCTGCCATCAGAAGACGTATTTTTAAGATATATTATATAATATATTACCATTTCATAATATATTTCCAGCGAAAAAATGTGAATTGAAATAATAATACCACAAACTATATCAATAAAGCCAGCATGAGCACAATAGGTTTATTCCCTGGTATTATATTGCATAGATTTAACTTTTTAAAATGTTTACTCAATTTCTCTCTTCTAAATATTCTATGATTTCTTTTTTTCCTTTTTTTTTGGCTCAAACTTAACTCTTACTTTAAAATATCACACAATTTTCAGGGTTTGTGATTATTTGTGTTGCATTAGCTATTATGAATGTTGATTTAATTGAAAAATAATAATTTATCTTAAGTTTTTCTGGCTAATATAATAGTCAATAGTCAAACATGTTTTCATACCTAAGTCTATAGTATAAAAATACTTAGTTGTTGTAACCCAATGTTGGATCAAATATGTACAAACACAAACTTAGTTTAAATAAATAAATAAATAAATACATACATACATAAATAAATAAATACATTTAACCAAAAAACAAAAAATATGTGTCAAATATAGAGCAGCATATTGGCTCAGTGGTTAGCACTGTCACCTAACAGCAAGATTGTCATGGTTCGAGTCCCAGCTGGGCCAGATGCCATTTCTGTGTTGAGTTTGCAGGATTTTCCCATGTTCACATGGATTTCCTCCAGGTATTCTGGTTTCCCCCACAGTCAAAAGATGTGCTATAAGTGAATGGAAGAAACTAAATTGGCTGTAGTGTATGAGTGTGTGTGTGAATTTGAGAGTGTATGGGTGTTTTCCAATACTGGGTTGTGGCAGGAAGGGCATCCTCTGCCTAAAACATATGCTGGAATTGTAGGCGTTCATTCCACTGTGACGACCCCTAATAAATAAGGGACTAAACTAAAAGGAATGTTAATGAATGAATGTGTCAGATATAGGCAAACCCAAAAAGTGGGTTAAAAACATAATTTAAATTTAATTGAATTATATTACCCAACATTGAATCAACTATGGACAAACCCATCTTTTCCCACTGGGTTAAAAAAGTATTTTAATTGAAAATAAATAAATAAATAAATTAAACAACAAAATTGGGTTAAATATATATACAAAACCAACCATTAAAGGGTCAATTAAATTTAAATGTATCAATTAAACGAATGTTGGGTTAATTCATATTTGATCCATCGTTGCATTTAAACATATTCTTTTTCTCTTTAAAACAATTCTTTGCTCTTCCATTTTATTAATTGCCATTTTTATAGTGCAACCTTCACATAAATTAAATGCAGTTTTATAAGAGAACATTCCAAAAGATCTAGTAATAAACAACTGGAAAGCATCTACATTTCCAGCAAAAAGCATGAAGGTCAAGCCATTCAAATGCAATCAATGTTGTTTAATCTATTCTAGTTTTTCTCTCAGGTTAACAGATGCTCTAGACCTCTCTCCTGTCTCTTGTTTTTCTTGTGACGTGCACAGCGAAACACCCACACACAAACATTTGCTCTGTATCTTTTAATGAGATCGGACTTCATTAGCGTGACCCTCTTCTCCAAAGCTCCTCCGGTCTCATATGCAAACGATCTTATTAGCAGCACCGCAGTGGCTGTGATAGCAGCATGCTGGGTGGGCATGTTACTCGCAATGAGGACTAATGAATTGAGTCCTTTGTGGACAATGAACATCAAGAAATATGTCTATGCGTGTGGTAAAAACTGTTAAGAGACTTCAAGAGAAACACTTAGTCTTTTTAGATTAATTGCAATTTTGTAAAAAAAACAACATATAATCTGTCTCATCCTATTCAATGAAATTTTATTTGAGGTAATCGATTTTTAAACAGAGAAAATGAATGTTACATTAAAGTGCCTCTTTATGCAGTTCTAAAGGTTTCTTATTTTATTTTGGAGATCACTTTTAATAGATTTACATGCATCCAAGGTCCAAAAACACTTAGCATTTTTAGGAAAATAGACCATAGCATGAGTTTTTCTTATATTGTCTGAACTGATTCATTCAAGGATTCAGTCTCTCTAAACTCCACCATTATGAGAGTTTGCTCTGCCAGCCTGACCTCACAAGGAGACGTACATTTGAATTTGTATGAGGTCAGTCGTACAAAAAATTTATTTTAAAAAGGAGGCGTGGTACCCAGCCCCCACCCCTAACACCAACCATCATTGGTTGACTAATTGGTTGAGCAAATCGTACTAAATTGTACAAATTAGATTGTACGAATTCAAAAGAATTAGTCTCTAAATCAAAAAGTTATGAATTACTGTAAGATTGCGTTGGCTCTGCTCAGATGTCAATGGTTGACCACTCACCACAGGCCAGAAACCAAACATCCATATTCATATCGGAACATCCTACCTAGTTTAGTTTTCAAAGCACTGACACTGAGGATTATGTGCATTTATTCAAAATAATGAGAAGAAAGTTGATTTCTGAAAGTGGGAGAAAACTTGAAAAAGATATTTGAAGTCCATATGCTTCTCAGGAAAGTCAGTAAAAAAAAAAAAAAAAAAAAAAACACTGAATGTTTATTTGCTTAAAGAACAGATGTTTTAATATCTCTCTACTGTGCCTCATGGTGCTTATTAGGTTTGAAACAATCCTATTAATACACTGAAAAACCCAATAAGTTAAAGTAACTCAAAACAACCAACCATTGCAACAAACCATGCAACAAACCATTTAAGTTCAAAAACTAATCGTAATGAGTACTGTGAACTTAATCCATTTGAGTAAACGAAGCAATTTGAGCAAAGTAAAACAAAATAAACTAAGAAAACCAAACCAACTGAGTACTGTCAAGCCCGATAAGTTTAGGCAAACAGTTTGAGGAAGCCGATTGCAACAAACCATTGGAGTCAAAAAACTAATTTATGTGGGTGCTGTGAACTTACTCCATTCAAGTTGAAGTAATTAAAAAAATTAATAACTTCAACACTAAGTTTAAAACTCTTTTCAAATAAGCATAATTAAGTTTCAGTAAATTTCAGCTTAACTACACTCAGCTTATTTGATAAAGTTGACTGTTGGGTTTTACAGTGTATTAACACATTCGTCTGCTATCTAGCCGACCAATCGCATATCTTGTGCTTCACGTTATTAGTTACAATTTATAGAGGTGTGTATCAGTGTATGCATCAAGATTATGTGACTGAAGGCTATGCTGGACCTACTGAGTGCAATTGATATGCAAGAATAAATCGACCTTGAGAAGAGAGTCAAGCCAAGGTGTCGCTAAACAATTAGCACTGACTAAAAAAACAACTGTTTTGTCGGCTCATGTTTGGTCTCCTCTGGACCATAAAGCTGCATGTAAATACACTAAACAGCCAACTGAAACTAGACATTTTAGACATTTTGGTATTTTGGCAACTAGACATTTGCCACTTGTGTGCGAGGATGTGTCTTTCCACGTCCGCAGGGAGCAGTAGTCTGTTTTCTCATTCCACAAAGGTAAACCAGAAGATAAAATGCACACAGTCAAAGTGTTTAGTACCATTATCACAATAACTTGTCACTTGCCGCATTTGTGCAATTATGTCTGATGATTTCATGATCAATTTAGTTTTCAAATATTTGAGAAATGTAAAAATTACAGCCAATAACCCAGCCAAAGATGTCCAATAACCCATCAGCCGATGACCGACAACATATTTACATGTTGAATAGTGCCAACAAACTCTGACATTAACCTAATAAGAGGTGACATGTGGAACACCAAATCAACTAGTCAGACCAGCCCTGACAGATGGCATGACAAAGCCTAAATGCCAACCTTCGGTTTGGAGTGATCTGGCACTTATGGTTACTGCCATTAGAGGGGCCTTTAAAACACAATGCAGATACTATACAGAAAAAAAAAAACCTTAAACACAGAAAGCTACATACTTCAAACTCCAATATGAAACTGATTTAGCATGATTGTGTACAAATGATACCTGAGTCCAAGTGAATAGCTCCAGACCACCCTTTTAAAGTAAACTCTGGAACAGTTTGTATTCCTAATTTCAGGAAATAATATTCAACCATCATATGAGTGTTCACATAATTCAAATGAACTAAACTCTGATCCTAAATAAACTGATCCTAAATAAATTGGGTAGGCTGTATGTGTGTGTGGATGTTTCCCAGAGATGGGTTGTGACTGGAAGGGCATCTGCTGCGTAAAAATGTGCTGGATAAGTTGGCAGTTCATTGTGCTGTAGCGACCCTAGATTAGTAAAGGGACTAAGCCGAAAAGAAAATGAATGAATAATAGAGATGACTTTAATAGCTTTTGGATAGACTTTTTCATTTATTTGATTCTATATTTTCCTTCCTGCAGTTAATAAAACCAGGGTTTCTTCAAAATTCTCAGTGACCAACTTTAAACACAGACCAATTGGTACAGAATATCATTAATCTCAAAATCTGACCCAGGTTTCATATCAGTATGGATCACGGCCCCAAGGCAGGTGAAGTGAGCATGGCTTTGTGTCTTTTTGGTGAATGGGTGTGCTTTACTGACTGTTCTGGACAAACTAATGTGCAGCTGAGCATTTGTCTGCCCTGTGGTATACTGTGAACCTCAGGCAGAAATATTTTTGAAACAGAATGGAGATCAGCACACACTCAGACTGAATTATTGTGTTATTGAATTATTAATACAAACACAGACTGCTCTGTGTTTTGGTTCTGCATTTGAGGACTACTTGAGTGACAAGAACTAAGAGGGAAAAAAAGGTTAGGAAATGAATACTTGATTACACGAGTCTGAGAAATCTCTTAACAGCTTAAAAAAATTACTGAAGAACTCGTGTCAAAACTATAATCTTGGTTCATTGTTAGGGTTAGAACATTTTTTATAAAATATATTAGGTAACACTTTATTTTGATGGTCCGTTTGAGTATTAGTAGACTGTCTGCTTAATATCTGGAACTGCTCCTTCAACAGACATTTAACTGACTATAAGAAACTTTACAAGTACATGTCAGCTTACACTTATCCTAACCCCAACCTAACAGTGTACTTAAAATCTAACGACACTTAGTTGACATGTAGTTGCAATGTATTAAACGGACCATCAAAATAAAGTGTGACCATATATTATTTAGATTATTATTTCAAATACATGAGGAAAAGTGCACTGTCCTCATTAAATCAACCAAACTATGATATTGACCTTATTCTCCGCAGACGAGCGGGCGCTGCCATTTGAATCTTTTTAGCACGAGACTTCCGGTCTCATTCATTTCCAATCATTTTTAGACATTAAAAACTGCTCGTTTCGCTGTTTGATGTTGCAAACTGATATTTCCTTGTTATATTATTCTACTTGGTCTGTATAGTCATGCAAACATTTGTTTGTAGAGCAAGTAGCTTGACCGTTTTTTGTCGTTTATTATTCCTTGTCATTTCTCCCATAGGCGACTGAAACGGAAGTTCTAAGACAATCGCGAAAACAGGCGCACTTCCGCATTTTAGAATAAGGTCAATACAGTATATGACCCTGAACCACAAAATAGATATAAGGGTCAAATTTTTGAAATTGTGATTTATACATAATCTCAAAGCTGGATAAATAAGATTTTAATTGATGTGTGGTTTATTACTGTATATGTCAATATTTGACTGTGATACAACTTTTTGAAAAGCTGTAATCTAATATGTGAACGGACCGCCGCTATAGTCGATCCAGTGTGATTGTGTATTATCCTCGGTGTATAAGCTGGGAACTTTAAAGCACACAGGTGGCATAACTTTGTTTAGATTCAGCAGTTTTGTTCTGCGCAACAAAAACACGGCATCAGGAAGGCTTTATGATTAATTAACTTTACTGAGTTAAAGTGCGGTTAATAGTAAAATCGGCTAATCATTGCATGCCTAGTATCATTATAAGTGCATTGTACAAAAGGCCTTTTCTACAAACATATCCAAATGTTTTCGGCTGCTCGCGCCACTCACTTAATGTCAGGTGACTCGCACTCTATGAAGCCTTCAACTGCAGTTCGTGCTGTATTGAACAGACGCATGTCCCATCATAACTATAATGGCTGTTTTTCAACTGAACTAAACATTTTTGATGACTTGGTCACACTAATTGGAGGGCCTGAACAAATTGCTTTAGGGGCTGGGTTCAGCCCGCGGGCCACTAATTGAATAGCCCTGCTGTACAAGATATTTTTGGCTTCTGACAAAACAATATACTGTACCTCTGCAATGTCCTGTGGTCTGATGGAACTAAGATTGAACTGTTTGGCTATAATGACCAGTGTTATATTTGGAGGACAAAGGGGAAAGCTTTACAAGCCTAGGAAAACCATCCCAACTGTGAAGTATGGGGGCGGCAGGATAATGTTGTGGGGCTGTTTTGCTGTAGGAGGGACTAATCCACTTCACAGCATAGATGGCATCATAAAGAAAGAATATTTTGTAGAAATACTTAAGCAACATCTCAAGCCATCAGCCAGGGAATTAAAACTTGGCCACAAATGGGTCTTCCAGACAGACCATGATCCTAAGCATTCTGCCAAATTAGTTAAAATGTGCTTTAAGGACAACAGAGTGAATGTTTTGGAGTGGTCATCACAAAGCCCTGATCTCAATCCTATAGACAATTTGTGGGCAGCGTTGAAAAAGCTTGTGCGAGCAAGACAACAAATCTGACTCAGTTACACCAAATCTGTCAGGAGGAATGGGAAAAAAATCCTTCAAACTATTGTGAGAAGCTTGTGGAAGGATACCCAAAACAGTTGACTAAAGTTATACAGTTTAAAAGCAAGCTAAAAAATATCAAGGAAATGTATGTAAACTTTTGACTGTCTAGAAATTAATAAAAAATTCTCAAAAAAATAAAAATAAAAATAATTCTCATTATTCTGGCATTTAGCAAATGTAAATCCTTTAGGTAATCCTAACAAATCTAAAATAGTAAACACTTAGTATGATTTACCATCAGACATTTTAAAAAATGGTTGTGTTCCTTTTTTTAGAGTGTTTGTAAACTTCTGGTTTCAACTGTATGTGGTCCAGGGTCACATGTGTGTATGTGCAACAGTATAAAAATTATGTATACTGACATTTATTAAACAATTCTGTGCAATATTATATTTTGTTAATTGTCATTCTGCGACCATTCTCAGCAAACACTAATATTTTGATTCATTATTTGGCATATTGTCAATACATTCTCTCAATAGGAAACAGTGTTTCATGTTACTTTTTGTGAAACAGCAAAAAACTTAAACCTTCGACTTCAGTTAGTTAAATAAGCAATTTGGGGCAATATGACACCAAGCAAGTTTTGTTCCTTTTAACACTAGTTAAATTTACAGAGACATAACATTGACTAATAAAGAATTATTTTGTACAGTTCAACACCACCAAATAATGCCATAAAACAGCTTAACTGTGGGTCACCTTACAATTATAAGGTTTTATCTGGCATTTTTGTCAAAATTGAGTTATTGACATATTCTTATTAAATGATAACTTATTTACATTATGGGATGTTTTTTTATAAGTTGTTTACATTTTAAGGCTTTTTATTTAAAGAACAGATGTTACACACATACTGTTTGCTATGGAATGCAAAAACTTTAAAGCTCAATATATCAAAATCATTCAGGATGCATATAGAAACTTCTGTTTGTGATTTGTTTTCAAACATGTTTGCTTCAACTGTATATCTCCATATGGACAAATTTTTTTGGTGAGGTCTGGTGTTTTACTTGTGATATAAAGTACTTAGGTACTAGTCTAATCAAAACACGTTTCCACAAAAGAGATAAAATCATTGTAAAATCACAGTAAAACTGTGATTACAGTGTATTTTTCTTTTATGTTTGTTATTGAAAATGGTCAGTAGTTTACTGGTGTAGGTGAAGTGTAAAACAAGTTCCTTCTTAGCAGGTACGTGTACAAGAAGAATGTGTATCTGAAACATACACTAAAATGTACCCTAAGTAACATATTTCATTTATTTATTTATTCATTTTTTTCAGCCTAGTCCCTTTATTAATCTGGGGTTGCCACAGCAGAATGAACCGCCAATTTATTCAGCATATGTTTTACGCAGCGGATGCCCTTCCAGCTGCAACCCATCACTTGGAAACATCCATACACACTCATTTACACACATACACTACAGACAATTTAGCTTCCCCGATTTCCCTATACTGCATGTCTTTGGACTTGTGGGGAAAAATGGAGCACTCGGAGGAAACCCACAGCAACATGGGGAGAACATGCAATCTCCACACAGAAATGCCAGCTGACCTAGCCCAGGCTCGAACCAGCAACCTTCTTGCAGTAAGGCGAAAGCGCAACCCACTGCACCACCATGCTGCCCCTAACATATTTCAGATTTGCAAAAATGTGGACAACACCCTCTTGTGGATTTGCCATCTGAAATGTGCAATGGTAGGCTGAGTATGGCAGGTATTTCCAATGAGTCGGGGATGTTTCTGTGTGCAAAAGTTTTCAAAAAGCTCTACCTTTAAGAACTTCATACTTTTTTAATTCTCCACAGATGATGACTAACATAATTAAACATCCTTTCCTGTACAAGCACCTAATCGTGTTCCCTTTATCAGGGCTCATTTCTTAATTTTAGATTAATACGAGTTCTTCACAAGCGCATGATTTGAATCTCGACGAGGCTTGTGTAAATTGGGAGCAGAAGAAGAGTTCTCTCAAACCAATATAGATGTGCTTTCATACGAGGCGGCGCTTTTGAAACAGACATGAAAAGTTAAATCTGACGCCTCCATCTTTTCCGCTTTTCATTTTTCTGCCCATTGACTGCAAATCCGCAAGCTTCTGGTATTCATAGGACAGAGAAATGGGTGGCTGGTTGAGCAGAGAACAGCGGACGTCGTCCGTCGCTTTATGCCCGAATGGTGGAATCCATCAAAGAGCAGCAAGGAGAGAGCGAGCAGAAAATGCAGAGACCTTTGACTGAGTATTCAACTCATCTCTGACTTATCCACACAGAGAGACATTCTCATAGCAAAATTTAACAAGCCCAGGCTCTGCTCAGGCTGCTGCAAATGTAACTGCATCAAATATTCATATTTCTTTGAGTGCTGAGCGAATGGGGGACCTAGATGAGAGGGAGTAAGGAAAAGAGAGAAACTTCCAAAGAGCAGCTCTCAAAACCTTGTCGAGAACGACCAGCGAGCTAATCGAAAGGCCGTGCATTTCTGGAAATAACTCGAAAGGAGTGCAAAAGAACTTTGTTGAGCCGATGTACTCAACAACATTACAAACACGGGAGCATACTGGTGTGTCAAGGGATTTGAGGAAAAGTGCCTGAGAGAAGGTGAACCGAGAGTTCAGCTGGGTGACTTGAACATATCTGTCACTTTTGCTTCAACAAAGACAAAGAAAAGCCCATTAGCGGGACATGCTGTGGACGTACAGTGATTGGCATCTCATATAAACAATTCAAAGTCTCTGAACAACTGAAAATGAAAGACTTGGAGGAGGAGATTTGGTGGAGAACCAGCAAATGCATCCCAGAATGATGGATGACAACATTTAAAATGGAAGAATACACACTTGGGGTGCTGATTCAGTATTACTGGAATTTGCACAACTACAGCAAACAGCAAATAATGTACTACATCAAGTGGAAGTGCTATGACTATTAAAATGTGACACTATAATTTGTGTGCTTTTAGTTACAAATGGAATAATTTTGTATAAGATTAATATGATTTCAATAATTTTGTTTACTGAAGGTGTAATAGATTTTCATCCCTAAGTGCCAGAAAATATTTCTTTTTCATTTGCTTAAGACTACCCGGCCTTGTTCCAAATATGCATTTGCGTTTGTTTAAAGGAATAATATAACACATTTATATAAGTCAGAGTTGAGTAATGTTACCTGGCCACACTTTAAAAAAATCCTTCAAGAGGGCATAAATTACTCTTACAAAGAGGGAGAGAGAAGGAGAGAGAGAGAGAGTGTGTGTGTAAATATCTCCTTTTGCAGAAGAAAGAATTCAGTCTAAGCACATCTCTAAAAATGTTGGGTTGTTTTAACCCAATGTTGGAGCAAATATGGACTGTTGGGTTAAAAGTTTAATTTAGATGTTATTGTAAAAATGAACCATTAGGAAAATCATTGAGTTTGTCTAGGTGACACGGCGGTGCAGTGCTGTGCTGTTGCCTTACAGCAAGAAGGTCGCTCGTTCAAGCCTCGGCTGGGTCAGTTGGCATTTCTATGTGGAGTTTGCATGTTCTCCCAGCGTTCGCATGGGTTTTCTCCACGTGCTCGGGTTTCCCCCACAGTACAAAGACATGCGGTACAGTTGTATTGGCTAAGCTAAATTGTCCGTAGTGTTTGAGTATGAATGAGTGTGTATGGATGTTTCCCGGAGATGGGTTGCAGCTGGAAGGGCATCCGCTGCATAGAATGTGCTGGATAAGTTGGCGCTTCATTCCGCTGTCAAGCCAAAAAAAATTAGTGAATGAATGAAAGAATGAATGAATGAGTTTGTCTATTTTTTACCAAACATTGGATAAAACAACCCAGTGTTTTTTACAATGCAGGTGTAGAGAGGTGTGGTAATTTGCTAAAACCCTCCTGTGTCAGTTTTTGTCTTCCTCAAGTGCTTTTTTAAAACATATTTTGGAAATGCTAAGTTTTGGTAATGCAATTGCTGAATTGTTTGCTGAATGTGTTATCTAGTTTTGAATGATGAGGTGGATACTTGTTTAAATATTCTAACTATTAATAGAAAAAACCTGTCTCACGGGAATAAACACATCAGTAAATGTTCAAATTGTTAAATTGTTAAGAATTTCAGCGAAAAACTGCTGATTGATAATGAACAATATGGGCGCAATAAGGTGCAAGACATGTTTGGCGCGATTTGTTGCTATTTTCAGACCAGTGCAAGCCTAATTTTCATGTTTTGCTCCACGATGTTTAAATAGCAAATCCATTTGCGCCACTTTGTAGACTCATAGGTGTGCCTGTCTAAAAAAAGTTGTTAAGGTGGAATGTTGGCAGGTTGCTATTTTAAGGAACTGAAATAGATCATGCCATTGACCAACTAAAAGCTGGTCTAAAGTGGAGGCAGGGGGGGGGGGGGGGTTTCACTTTATTCATGACCACATCAGCATTTGTATACTGTTATAATTAGCTGTATTATTTATTATATGCATATTTATATTTGATTTAATAAAAAAAGTTTAGATTTGTTAACCTCTTGTATCACCATGTATTACCATGTGGGGCATAAGAATAGGACATGTGTTTGTATATAACTCACTTTGGATATAACACTTTGTTATTATTGTTCATTTATTTGTTTTCTGGAAATTAAAACTGAATTAAGAAATAGCTTTGAAACAAATCTTTGTTCACTTAATTAAATGTGTAGGCAAATGAATGTCTTCAGTGGAGTGCATACTCTGCTTCCTTATCCACGAAAGTAAAGGAGTTGAGTAAAAGTAAAATAAAAAGAAAGTAAAGAGACCAAATGGAAGGGGCTCGTTTTTTATCCTCGCACTGAAGATGGTCTGTTTAACTCGCTAGTAAAGCATTCAGTACAAAGTCTACCAAGTAAATAGCAAATGCGCCATGGCATGTCTCAACTGACTCTTAAATGGAATAAGAGAAGAGACTCTGATTGGTTTATTGCAAGTTTTGCTCAAAATACACCCAATTCATTTCAAGAATAAGCACAACCCTGTTAGACTATATGCACCAAGCCGCAAAGCTTATTTTTCCATTCTTAAAATAGCAAATGTAGAGGTTTTTGCGCCATGCTCTTTAGACTTTGCGCCTAAATTGTTAAAATAAAGCCCAAAATGTTTTCATTTAGTCTAAAGTACATTTTCATTTATTTATTCTACAGAGACATTTTATCCAAAGCAACTTATAAAAAGGGACAACAGAAGTGATCAAAATACAAAAGAGCAATAATATCAAGCCTATTCTGCAATGCGGAAATGGTTAAAAATAATAAATGGCAGCAAACAATCAAACTACACACTATACAAGCAATTGTTTTTATATCAGTACATAAAAGTCTATAAAAACAGGAAGAATTTTTTACATTTAGCATCAACATGAAGCAGCAAAACAAATGTTCCTGCTAAAATTAATGTAAGTAAATGAGACTGGAAGTTTCAGCCAATAAAGTTCCAATGACTGCATCCAATTATGAAATAATAAGATCAATATGTAGTGTGACAATGTTGTCATGTATGTGATACATTTGTAAAAATTTAAAGAAATAAAAATTGCCTCTTTTTGGGTGGCACAGTGGCTCACAGCAAGAAGAACGCTGGTGTGGGCCAGTTGGCATTTCTTTGTGGAGTTTGCATGTTTTCCCAATGTTGTCGTGAGTTTCCTCCAGGTGCTCTGGTTTTCCCCACCGCCTAAACACATGTGGTATAAGTAAATTGAATCAAATTAAATTGGCCATAGTGTATGACTGCATGTGAATGTGAGAGTGTATGTTTCCCAGTACTGGGTTGTGGCTGGAAGGCCATCAGCTGCATAAAACATATGCTGCAATAGTTGTCGGTTCAGTCCACTGAGGCGACCCCAGATAAATAAGTGACTAAGCCGAAGGAAAATGAATAAATGAATGAATTGCCTCTTTACCTCATTGTTGACCATATCTTAGCTTTCGGAAATGGAGAGGAAAAAGGGATTATAGGGAATTAAATAAATGTTTGATAGCATCTAACATCATTTTTGAGCTTGATATATAGCCAATGAGTTCATTTAAAATATTACTGTTGTAAAATAGGTTAGGAAGACTTTGCTTGTTGTTTATTCTGCAGAAACTGAAGTTCAAACCACAGGAGAGAACAGGGGGAGAAGCCAAGGATGTGTGCTGGAAACATTATCACTGTGAATCGCTGGATTATATGAACATCATCCTCCCCATATCTCATTAATAATCACAATAACAAGATGGACCATTTTGGGAAAGATTCATACGTATACTGGGACATTTATTCATGAGTGTGAAGAGGGATTTGGGAAATAGTGTCACAATTGGATGATAGGCCAAATATGGATGTTGTTTATAAGGTTATACCAATACCACACATGGTTTTAGACAGACAGACAGACACATGCTTTCTGGATGCTGAGGTTTGAACCTATCAGCATCACTTCTGCTGTCATAAGCAATTTAAATTCCACTGCTGCCAAACCGAACTTTTGCACATGAACTTCTGCCAAGAGTTTGACACTCACCAATTCATTTGACTTTAAGTGCAGTGTGTCCTGATATTACCCCTAATGATAAATACCACTCTGTTGAGCCAAAAGACGAAAAGGATCACATTGCAAACCGATCATTTTCCCCCCCTGTCAGCAATGCGATGGTCATTTCCATGAACACTCACCAAAGATTACTCTAAAAACCACAAGCAGATAAATCCAACCTCTGGTGGATGTAAGATATACATGCCTGATGGTGAAGAGTATAACAAATAGAATTGATTTAAATATATCTAAGCACACTGCAAAAATAGATATGATTTTCTCACTTAGAGTTTGTGTCTTGTGGTCCAAATATATATACTGTATATACCATTCTTAAATCAAGATTCATTTTTAAGACAAGTAAAACATACAATTTTGCTTTCAGAAATTATAAGTCAAAGATAAGCTATTTGATTCTTAAAACAATAATCTGCCAAAGGGATGAGTAAAATGCAGAGGTGCAAAGAGTACTGAAAAATCATACTCAGGTAAAAGTACAATTACTTGCCTAAAAATGTTGTGCAAGTAGAGTAAAAGTATCTGTTGTAAAAATTACTCAAAGTATGATTAAATAGAGTATTATAATTACGAGTATTATTTGAGTATTATTACACTATAAAAAACTGATGCATTTACCTCTAATTTGTGGATGTGTGTAAATGTAACATTCTGTGGTGCCTTTAATTATTGCCCAGAAGGCACACAACATCATAAGATGTTAATATTAGGTTCTTTTAAGTTGTCAGATGAGCAAAATTCAATGTCTAGCCAGCATCTAAGAACAATGTTATTCTGATGTCCAATGACATCATGACTATGGTATTTTGATGATTTTAAGTGGTGTTAGAGTGTGACCAAAATCCAACTTCGAGCCAACATCTTAAACCAACATCAAACTGACGTCAAACACTGACATCTATTCATCAGGTGTGGCACCAAAATCCAATGTCTTTAAGCTGTAACATCATTAGACGTTGATAATTGGTTGCTTTTAGGTTGAAAGTTGGACCTGTTGTTAGGTTCTGACGCCAACCCATTTTTTTTATTTCCAAACACAATGCAACGTCTCTACAACATTGGGGTACAATTTCAATCGACGTCTTGTTGACATCTTGTGCTTGCTTGGTGTTTAAGGCCATTTCGGTCAAAATAAAGTAGTGAGTGCAGGTTCAAAATAGTGGAATAAAATTACTGATACAGCACTAAAAATGTACTCAAGATAATGTAAAAGTACACATTTTAGTAAATTACTACTACTTAGTAAATTACAATTCCCGAGAAAAAAATACTCAGTTACAGTCATTTGAGTAATTGTAGTATGTTATTTTATACCACTGGTAAAATGCTGTTTTTACTTGTACTTAATTTTACTTATACAACTGGCAATATATTTTGCTTGTTAATGAAAAACTCACATAATTATGCCCTCTTTTTTCTTAAAACAAGACAAAAATGTTATCTGGTTAAAAAATACTTAGAATTTTTTGATATCTCAACTAAAACAAGACAAGCATTATAAGAAGATTACATTGGAGTACACTGTCGCTCCCTGAGGAGAAAACCCACATTGTTGCTCCATCTAGCAAGATAAAAAGGTCAGAATTAATCATTTGTAAGGCATCTGTCTTAGCTTTGCTGCATAAACAGTTAGTGTGTGTGTTTTTGTGTGTGTGTGTGTGTGTGTGTGTGTATAATGGCAGAGTGACTCAGTCATCGCTAGATGGAGGCCATGCCTGCTCTCTTGGACATGTGGTACCATGGCAACAGATAAATCATAACAATTATGAGCATCATCGTGGGCTTGAGTGATGGATAGATGATGAAGGGCACTCAGTGCGAGATGAACAGTTTTTATGCAAGGTCAGAGGGCAGGCCATATGAAGACCTGCCAGAAGCAAATTTTCTCACAGTTTACTCATAATAAGCTACAGTTAGACGTGCTTCAGGGAAAATTAAATTAAAAACAAATGCAGACAAAACAGATATTGTGATGTTCGAGCATCATTAAACATGCAAAATGAAAGTGTCATTCAGCTGAAACACATTTAAAGTACTCATTTCTCCCCAAAGAAAGCGAATAAAATTTGGGGTCAACATTATATGAACAACCTCATTTTTTCTTACAGGCTACTGCTAAAGGCTGATTTATACTTCTGCGTCAAACGCCGGCGTATGCTACGGCGTTGACGCATAGTCCTTCGCCGTGGCCATCAACGTCACTGATGTGCACCTCTCAAAAAATGTAACTACACGTCGCAACAACGCGTAACCCAAGCTCTGTGATTGGTCGGCTTGGTAGCGCTGACAAGTCTGGGCGGGACTGAGAGCCGCGCGAGCGGCGCTAGCCCAATGGAGCAATTGTTTACAAGTGTGAAGTCCCGTGAAGGAGCTCCGGATGGAAAGCTTTGTTTTGTGTTTACCTCATAGTTAAAGTTCTTGCACGTCCGCCGGTTCCTGCCTCAAAATGAGCGAGTTTGAACCACTTGTACATCCAGGAAATGTTTAGAAAAAGCAAAACAGCACCGAGGAAACTCGACACAGAGGACCATTTACACCTCACTGCCAACTAGCGTTTCGGAAGTGTTAATGCAGACCAACAGAGACAGCGCGCAGAAGTATAAATGCACAGCTACGGGCGTTGCATGCGTCATGGGTTACGCTGGTCACTTGACGCAGAAGTATAAACCAGGCTTTAGTCATACATTCTAAAGCACATAAAACCCTGAATGAGATTAAAAAGAACACTTTTCAAAATGATTTTTAAAACATAATAATTTCAGATTCATCCCAGCAATATTTAACTGAAAGCCAAACGTTTCAGTTTTTACTTTTGCAAGATGATGAGCAGTTTAAAAATGAAGTTCTGTGAGAAACCGGGGAAGTGTCATTCAAAGCAAGGGATACTTATTTTTCTACTTATTTTTCTGATTGCTGTAACCTTCAGAAATGTTGGCTGTATTTTTTCCTAATGCTACAATCACTTGTACTCTAATTTTGATCACTGTGTTTTCCATAAAATAAAGGGTTTTTGTTGCAGGAATTCTCTTGTTATTTTATTCTGGTTTACTACCATGGTAGAGCCATATCTAAAATCTTTTCATAGTTTAGCTGATAATTATTACATTATTTAATAATAATAATAATAATAATAACAAAATTTTTTCACATTATTTTATATATATATATTTTTTTTTTCTTCTGGAGAAAGTCTTCTTTGTTTCATTTTGGGTGAAATAAAAATAATTTATTATTATTATTTTTAAAACATTTTAAGGTCAATTATTTTAGCCGCCTTAGAGGCCAAGTTGAGAGGCACCTTTTTTTGAATGTTTTACTAACGGGCGCAAGCATTTTACATGCTGCTTAAGCGCCCTGTGCGCCTTGCGTTTTTGCCCTTGTGCGCTGTGTGCTTGCAGTTGAAAAAAGTCCACTTTAAAAGGCACGTTGTGTCAGTCACAACCGTTTTAATCTCCAATCAAAGGAAAGCAGAGGCGGGGTTTCCATTGAGGTGTTTGCAGTGTTTATGTTGTCAAGACAACAACAAAGACTTTTGAAGATGAAGGAGAGACTTGTGGTTGCTGTTTTGGGTTATCCAAAGCTGTATGACTTCACAAATCTTGAATATCACAATATTATTAATTATTAAAATTATATTAATATCAACAGCAACACTCAACAACTAAACAATACCCAGCTGATCCAATTGTTGCCTAGTGACATGAAAAAGCAGTGTGCCTCATGTTTTTGGAACGTAAAAGCGTGTTTGGTGTGATTGCCTCCTTAAGCAATATTTTTTTTGATTGTCTACTGAACAAATCATTGTTATATAGTGACTTACGTAATTACTGTAACTTGCCTAGTTAACCTAGTTTAGCCTTTAAATTACACTTTAAGCTGAATGTTATACTGAAAAATATGTAGTAAAATATTATGTACTGTCATCATGGCAGAGATAAAAGAAATCAGTAATCAAAAATTAGACTAAAATTAAATTAAAACTATTTTGTTTAGAAATGTGTTAAAAAAAAACTTATTTCTGTTTAAAAGAAATTAGGGAATAAAATATACAGGGGGGATTTTAATTCTGACAGTATGTTGTTCTCTAATTTTGATTTCCACAGTATAATTTAATTGTTGAATAAAACTGTCATGCTTCCACAGAATTCTTATAGGCGGACGTTTCTTATTACTTTAACCCCACACCGCCTACCAAAAGTATAAAGACAAACATTAAAGAAATGTAAGAGCCCTAATGCCCTGGCCTGACAAATAAACCTGGAGCGTGTTCCCTGCAGATACCTGACAGAGACAGAGAAAGAAAAGAGAGAGAGAAGCTTACACAAGTGCAATTCCAAAAGGTAATTTTAAAAGTATACAGCTTTTCTACTGCAAAGAGATTCAGCGAAGAAAAGCAAAGAGATATCTGAAAGACAAACATGCTGGAGGTGAAGAAAAAGAATGCCGGGACATGTACTTTAGTCTGGAACCATGCAATGGGGGTCAGATTATTAATCTTTTAAATCATACAACCAATAATTAAGGTAGTTGTTAATTATGTTGTAATTTTTACACCCCAGTATAAAATTTTTACTGTCAACTTAAGAATCGTTAGGTTCTTCCACCACAATCACTTTATAATCACCCGAATGTCACAAATCCCATTCCAGTGAATCAACCAGGTACAAAAGCACACACCGCCATTCAGTCAATGTCTGGCCTCGAACAAGAAATAGGACTAAACCATCTTCTCAACTGTGTGTATAGCTTGTAAGTTTACCTCCATTCCCCAGCCATCTCCAGTGTCTTGTCTCCAGTATATTGCATTCTGTGTGTTCTCCTGTAATTTCTCCATTCAAAGGCTTTCGTCCAGGTCGTCAACTCAATCTGCAAGCTTAGCTAACTCTTGTCAATATAGATATCTTTGCTATTGATAACTATATTGAGTGATATATCTTTATAGATGTATGTTTCTTCCTTTGTTAAAGAGGTTTGTGCTTCCTAATCACAGTCTCTGACTCCTTCACACTCGTCTGTATGAGACAGTGGTGGACAGTAACTAAGTATTTTACTTCAATAATTTACTTAAGTATATATTTACATATCTGTACTCTAACTATATATTAAACTGTAAGAAAATATGTATTTTTTGCTTAATTAAATTTCTTGATTGAGGCTGAGTAAAAACTTTTAAGGTGAGAAAATGTCACCTGCTCAGAAATTAGATGTGTTGTTTATTTATAAACAAACCAATTTTTTTTTTAGATTTCCTGTTAAATTGGTTCAAAAATTGCACAGAGCCATTAAATTGTGAAATTAACTGACATCTCTTCATTAGTCAGCAACTCACTGATTCAAATGATCTATTCAGGGATGCGTTTCCCAAAACCATCGTTAGCCAACTAAGGTCCCAAATTCCATTGTTACAAACATAGATCGTTGGTTTGCCGTTTCCCAAATCCATCATTCCAACAAACATACTTTTATTTTTATATATATATATTTTTTTTGATTTAAATATTTTCCTAATTATGTTTAACAGATCAAGGACATTTACCCAGTATGTCTGATAATATATTTTTTTTTTCTTGGGAAAGTCTTCTTTGTTTAATTTCAGTTAGTTTCATTTTGTAAAAAAAAAAAAAAAAAAAAAAAAAAAACATTTTAAAGACATAATTATTAGCCTCTTTAAGCTAACTCTTTTATTCAATAGTCTACAGAACAAACCATTGTATTACAATAACTTGCCTGATTACCCTAACCTAATTAACCTAGTTAAACCTTTAAATGTCTCTTTAAGCTGTATAAAAGTGTCTTGAAAAATATCTAGTGAAACATTAACTACTGTCATCATGGCAAAGATCAAATAAATCAGTTAGGTTAATAAAACTAGTATGTTTAGAAATTATTAATACGAATCTTCTCTCTGTTAAACAGAAATTGGGGAAAAAATAAACAGGGGGGCTAATAATTCAGGGGGGCTAATGAATCTGACTTCAACTGCACCCCTAAGAAACGGGACAGCACTACAGCATGTCATCGTGAGCTCTTGCTTCATATGAGATTGACGACCTGCTGTAGATATTCCAGTTGCCTTAATTTTTTGGTATTTATCTTCAGGAAATCACTGAAGGCATATATCATGTTATCGTAACGATCTAATGTGGCAATAAGATCGTAACTGTACTGTGCATTTACACCATGGCCCTTTTAATCTATGTAAACACAAAAAACAACATTAACATTATAGCAGACACTATAAAAAGCAATTGACAGAATGTTGTGGGACTACTACACAGGAGTTTTTAACATGGATTATAGATTAGAGCCAAATTTTGTGCTTTTTTTTTTTTAACTTGACAATAAGACAGAACATGGTTATGAATGTATTAAAGCATATGCTTGTTTGATGTAAAAATTCATAATAATGACAAGAAAATACTAATTTGTGGATCTCCTTACTTCTGGGTGCAGCTATGCTGCTGTTGTGGCTGGTGTATTCTGGGACATTTTCTTACCCCTTGGTTTGAGTGTGGTCCAAAAAAATCTCAGTTTGAAGGGCTATCTACCCCTTCCCCATACCCCCTTAGAATTGGGACACCCCTATCTTCACATGAATTTGCTAATCGAGGGGGAAGGGCTAAGGGGTAGAATTGGGATTGGGCCTATGTTTACTATATGTAACTATGCCAACTTGCAATCATTGTAGTATTAGTAGACTGCCTGTTTAACATCTGCAAATATTTTGTTAGTCTCTGAAAATACATTTTACAGATTGTAAGTTTATAAAAAAAGCCATCTTTATTTACTAACCATAATTACTAATACTGTACTGAGAGTTAGCATGTTTCATTTGGTAGACTTGAATATTAAAACAATCTTTGTTGCATTTGCTGGGATAGAGTTGTTCATTTGAATAAGTGAGAATACTGCTATCTGAACAAAACAAGCAGATAAAGACTGTTGACTTAAACAACACTTAAATATGAACAGAAGACATCTAAACAATCACAATCTTGCCCTGTACAGTTCAACACAGAAGTCAGAAATATTTCTTCTTTCTCTTTTTTTTTTTGGACTATTTAACACATTTAATAAGCTCTTCACAGGTCTCTTTCCTCTAAAAAAACAATCTCGTTTATGCAAATAAAATGAGCCCACTCAGTACACCGCATAGGTTCCACAAAAATGGTTCATGTTCTCCAAACACAAATCTTTTAGGTTAATGTACATGTTTATACAAATTTAAGTAGATCAAACATATCAACAATTGAGTTTTCCCCCAAATAAATCAAGATACGTGTTGATTCTGCTTATTTTAAGTAAAAAAAAAAAACTTTAAACAAGCAGCAAAAAAATATTTTTTGGGCGTGACGTGCTTACATGAAATAAATATGTATGTTAACACTGTAAAAAAAATCTGGTTGCCTTAAACTTTTTAGCTGAATCAAATTAACCGTATGAGTTCATTGAACTTATGTTAAGCTGACTTAAAACACCTTGCATAACTTATAGAATTAGGTTTAAACATGATTAACTTAAGTTACAATGACCTAAAGACACATGCTGTCAGGAATAACTGATCATATATTTTTTACAGTGTAGGCATTACTATGGTTTACACATTTTTACATTTATTTATACTGCCGCATATTTTTTAGTTTTAAAGATCAGACTTAATATTTATATTTTAGATGGTAATTAGGAGACAATAAGGTCACACAATACTTTGTAAAACTGATGCAATAGAATTGCCCATTCCTTTGAATGAAAACAAGCCAACCTGTGGCTGAGAGTATAAAGAGAAGCCTGACATGAATTTATTCTGCTCCATTTCACAAGTTAAAGGGCAATTTTAAAATAACATGACAGTCACTATGACACTTCATTCTATGAAGGCAACAGCTCATTCCATGTGTCATTTGTCATTACACCATTTCTATGCCATTGCACAGGCACACTACATTTCGTTTTCAGGTTTCTATCCGATCAAATGTGTACATGTCCTCTTGATCAGGTTAGAAAGGGTCTATACCATCTCTTACAATCTTATGGAAATTCTATTCTCTCAGTTGGATCGATTTAAGTGTGTACACGAAGGCTTTTCATTTCAATTACGAAGCTGTCAGTCTGATTACTAATGGATTATTTGGTTGGATGTAAACATAGCCTCTGTGAGGACCAAGCAAATCAAATGTATTCACATATATTTTTGGTCCTGACCAAATAAACCAAGAAAACAGCCTGAAATTATATTTAAAGTCAAAAGAATGTCTAAATAAAAAGAAAATAAAAATTCTAAATGCATCTTTACTCATCCTTATTATTTATCATGTGCCATTTACTCATCAAATCAATTACTCATCGTTCACTTGTTCCAAACTTGTTTGAGAGTCTTTATATTTTGTTAAATACAAAAGAAGATATTTTCTGCTGCGTAAAACATATGCTAGATAAAATGCTGGTTCATTCCAAGGTGGCGACCCCTGATTAATAAAGGGACTAAGCCAAAAGAAAATGAATAAATGATTTTTTTATTTTATTTACTGATTGCTATACTATTGTAGTTCAATGATTTGTCTGGCTAAACCAAGTTGCCTTGTAAACCCTATTAACCTATTTAAGCCTTTAAATTGTGTTTTAAGCTGAATACTAGCATCTTCCAAAACAACTAGTAAAATATTATGCACTCATTATGTCATCATAACAAAGACAAAATAAAATTGTTATTGAAAATGAGCAATTAATAAGTAATAATGAGAGAATTTTCATCATTAAACAGTACTTGGGAAATGTTTAAAGAATTGTAATTTTAGTTAATAATTTTGTGTACAGCTGTATACTACAAATGTGTATGTGTGTATCAAAACAGTTGTGAATAACATTTTCATTAATTATATTTATTTCCAAATAATTTCCAAATAATAAGCGCTCACTTAAAAATGCATAACTTGACACAGTCTGACCTTTTCAGGCCCAGAGGAGTCAAGTTCTAGTTGCCTGCAAACTTGATTCATATTGTGCATTACATAGACGGATCATGTAAGATTTCTTGACTGTGAACAGCTTTTATAGTACGTCCAAGAGAAAGACTGAGACAAACTGCCTCACATTTTTGGTCCTGACCTAATGAACCTAGAAAACTTCAATAAAACAGTCTGAAATTAGATTTATAGTCAACAGAATGTCTAAACAAAAATACAATTCAAATTCTAAATGCATCTTTACTCATCCTTATCATTTATCATGTGTCATTTACTCATCAAATCAATTACTCATCCCTTACTTGTTCCAAACAAGTTTGAGAGTCTTTATTTTCTGTTTAACGCAAAAAAAAAGATATTTTGAATAAATTCGGAAAGCAGCAGGCATATGCATTCATTGTTTATTTATTTATTTGTTTGTTTGTTTGTTTATTAATGTATTCATTTATTTAGTCATTTTTTGTATTATACTATGGATGTAAACTGTTTTTCTTATTCAACATTTTTTAGAATATTTTCTTTTGTGTTTAAGAGAAGAAAGAAACTCATACAATTTATAACCACTCGAGTGTGGGTAAATGATGAGGAAGTTTTCATTTCTGGGTGTTATCCCTTAAGGAAACACATTGTATATTTGATTGGTCACTTGTTCTCTTTGAATTTTGTGTGCCAGCTTGCTGACAACTACATGAGAAGAGAAAGATGCTTTTTTTATTTATTTCCTCTCTTCACTTACTGCCATTAGGATTTCACAGCAGTGATTGCCTGTTTTTTTCCCCAGTCATTTGTGCCCCTGTTTGTTTATGTGTGTTTAAGTCCTTTTAAGCCCACACAAATTTGAATGTTTGAACAAACTCAAAAAAATAAATGATTATTTGATGTTTACAAAATATGAGTTCCTATTAAAATTGACTTTTTTTTCAAAGATTGTAAGGGAGTCTTAATATCTCCTCGCTGATACAGTATGTCAGCCAGTAATCTGCGGTGTTGAGTTGTATTAATGGAGCCATGTAAGAGAATATGCCCGGCATTTGACTCCTAAAGCAAATGATGCAAAGATAATTCTGATTAAAATAGATGAGCTTGTGGAAAGCACTCAAGAAGCTATGCGTGAACTCTTAAAACAGTTTCAGAAGCAAAATCCATTCAGAAGCAGAACAAATAAAAGGCTATGTAAATAAAAGGGATAAATCTTCACTAACTTCAACCGAATAAACAGTCCTGAGGCCACAACAGCTGCTGGGCAAGTAAAAAATGCTGGTGATGGTTTCCATAGACACCAAACAGATGTTCGACGGCAGGCATCTCGGCGGTGGCCATCAACATGTGTCCTCTGAACGCTCCGTCGCCTCTCAGCCCTCATGTGCCGCGAAGAAACCTGCTGATAAAGATCAATGCAATGTCATTGTGGCTGGATTTGACAAATGCTTTCTGACCTCTATGGTGAGGTTTGGGAAAGAATGCAATGATTTATCAGATTTCCTCATAAATCTCATTTTTGGTATCGAGTTTCAACAGCTCTCTTGTTTGGGTGATACTGAACCCAAACCCCTGCTAGAACACACCAATGCAATTTGCGTCACTGTATCCTGGACATACGTAAACATAACAATGACACGGCTGAGATTTCTCACTCAAGCTTCTGTTCTGCTTCGACTGTCTGTGTACCACGATCACGTAAAAAATGTTCCTAAGACAGCGTTTTATGCTGCACGCATCCCATATGCAGCTGGTGCCTCGGCCTCTGAGACGAAGTCAGAATCATGGCCATCGAGTCGTAACTAACGGATACAAGCGTGTGTTAATTAATTCGACAGGCTTTGTGGATTGGGCTGGTCTGTCAGTATCTGTTTTTGCATTCTCTCGCTCTCTCGTTTTTCTAATTTCTCTGTTTCTGTGAAATGAAACGAGACGGCACTTAGGCAATCCAGACAGATGCTGCCGTAGGGTGACTAGCATGCTAATGCTAGCGCTATTTTGGAAAGAAAGTTGTTTTCTTCTTCCCTATTTTACAGCTTAGCACCATTTCAAGTGAGATAACTTATATACTGTGAAATGACAAGACATATGTGTGTACTAAAATAAGGCTGGTGCTAAACTGCTTTGTAAGCTTAGCGACTTGGTTTGTCAGAGTTATTATGGGTAATTTTTTCGCAGCTTACTCAAAGGGCCTCAAACATTCTCCCGATGCTTTTCATTTTTACTTTCAATCAAGTTCCTTATGCCCCTCTAGTCACACGCATACTTAATCGTGAGGCTATGGCATTTTAATGAGGCATTCCGTGAAGATGTGTTAACAAGCAAACTCAATTACCATGAGGTTTCGATGAGAGAGTAGAGGAAACAGATGCAGTGTTGAAATTTTCAAATGAAAGAGGGAGGCAAAAAAAGAGAATGTTAGTATTTTCATGGCGTAGTCGAGGACTGCGGCAAAGGCAAAATATCACAAAATTAAAAAGTTAAAATCACAGAAGAGGAGTGTTAAATGTGTACAGATGCTTAAAAAGTAATAATGGGAATGCACTATTGAGACGCCTGACATTACTGTGAATCTCTGCATATTCTTTAGCTGGATTACACTGTGTTCCAGTGAGTCAGTGTGTTTGGATAGAGGTCTAATTGCACATACATATCAGAGATTCAACTGCACTACATATTAGAGGTTTACTGAATACTTTTCATTTCAAAGAGTTTTCCATCATTTTGACAGATAAAATATGGCCTATTGTGTTTCTCTTTTTTAAAAACACTCCCTCGGTGAAGAATGCAAATATAAGAAATTGAAGAAAAGTAAAGACAATACAGTTTTAATTCCCTCCTAAGAAAAAGCAGACCATGAGGAAAACAATGTGAGAATTTGGGAGGAGAAATAACTTTTAAATGTGGTCCAGTAGAATAATTCATAAGCTATAGAACTTTGCATTATATTATTTAAAGCCAAGATCCTACAACTTGGAGATAAATAATTACTACAGTATGTTTGATAGTTTTGCCTTTATATGTTATTTGCCTTCATTCATTCATTTTCCTTTAGCTTAGTGGGTTTATTAATCAGGGGTCGCCACAGTGGAAAGAATCACTGCAACAGACTAATCCAGCAATAGTTTTACGCAGTGGATGCCCTTCCAGCCACAACATAGCACTGGGAAACATCCATACACGCTTGCATTCACACATATACTAAGGCCAATTTAGTTTATTCAGTTTACCTATATAACATGTTAACCACTGAGCCACCATCAATTTGAAATAAATGTATATACAAACTTCTTTTTACTCTGTTCTGACAGTTTCAGTCGCAGGATTTACTTATAAACAGAAATCCACAAAAATATAAATGCCATACTTAAACCATTAACTGAAATCTGAAGATGTTTCTTATTATAAAATGTTTAAATGAAAAATATTATAATTACATGATTAAATTAATTAATTTATCTAAATAAATTGTAATATATAGAGTACTGTTACAATTTTCTCAGTTTATTTATTTATTTATTTATTTATTTTTCTTGGTTTGTTTTCTGAAAAAAAAGTATTATTTCTTTTAGTTTTTTAAAAATTTTTCTTTAGTTTTATTTTATTTTATTTTTTTTAGATAAATTCATTTTTTTTACTGATTGGGAAAATACTTTATTTTGATCATCCCTATTGCACATTTTCTTGACTAAGGCCCAATCCCAATTCTATTTTTGTACCCCTACCCCTAACCTTTCCCCTTGGCCCTTGAAACAGAGTGTAAATGGAAAGGGCTTCAAAATTTACTCCTACAAAATAAGACAGCACTATAGCATCTGCACACCTCATCATATGACTGCTGTAGTTATTCCAGTTGCTTTATTTTTTGGTTTTTATCTTTAGGAAACCACTGAAGGCATATATCATGTTATTATATATTCTGTTATCATATATCATGTTATCATAACAATATAATGTGGCAATAAGATCATAACTGTACTGTGCATTTACACCATGGCCATATCCATCAATGTAAACACAAGAAAACAACATTAACATTATACCAGACACTGTAAAAAGCCCATTCCCAGCCAATAGACCACAGGTGTCAATTCCAGTTCCTGGAAGGCCGCAGCTCTGCACAGTTTAGTTTCAACCCTAATTAAACACACCGGATCAAACTAATTGAGTCCTTGCAGGCTTGTTTGAAACCTACAGGTAAGTGTGTTGGAAAAGGGTTGGAACTAAACTCTGCAGAGCTGCGGCCCTCTTTATGGATGTAATACATCGTAAACATTCGTAATGATGGCAAAAATAATAATTTGTGCATCTCCTGACTTCCGGGTGGAGCTATGCTGCTGTTGAACATGATTTATTATGGGAAATTTTCTTACCACCTGAAAAATCTCTTTGGAGGGCAATCTACCCCTCCCATTAGCCCTACACCTTCAAGCTAAAGAGAATTGGGACACCTCTACCCCTTCACGTGAACATACAAATGAGGGGTAAGGGGAAGGACAAGGGGTAAGGGATATAATTGGGATTAAGCCTAAAAGTTGCATTGTAACTAGTACATGCCAACTACTTCTCATTTGAGTATTAGTAAACTGTCTGCTTAATATCTGTTGATGCTGCTCCTTCAACAGACATTTAACTGACTATAGAGAACTTTGCAAGTATATGTCAACTTAACCCCAACCTAACAGTCTACTTACAGTCTAATGAGAATTAGTTGACAAGTAGATGCAATGTAACTTAAATTCAACAAAATGCGTTAAGAACCCATCAAAACAAAGTGATACCACTGATTGCTATACCACTGTTCAATGGATTACCTGACTAAGCTGCCTCTTAGACCCATTAACCTAGTTAAGTTTTTAAATTGCACTTTAAGCTAAATAGTATCTTGAAAAATAACATTATACACTGTCATCATAACAAAGACAAAATAAATTAGTTATTAAAATAAATAATTACAAAAAAATTAATGTGATAACAATTCTCATCATTAAACAGCACTTCTGAAATATTTTGTAAAGAATTATATTATATAAATACATTTTAAGCTGAGCATGTATACATGTGTGTACCAAAAAATGTGAATAACATATCATTCATAATATTTACTGCCAAAAAATTAAAAATAATTTGCTTACTTACTTAAAAATGACCTAACACGCAATTTTCGAACATCAAGGTATCACCTAACTTAATTTCATATTGTGCATTACATAGATGGTTCATGTAGGGTTTCTTAACAGTAAATAGCTTAACGTCCAAGAGGAAGAATGAGACAATCTGCATATGTTCACAAATATGAATAAACGAATGTTTATAAATGGAGCAGTGTTTAAAAGAACAATACTCAGCACAAATGAAGAGCAGATGGCAACAGATGGATCAGGAACACAGAGAGAGGAAAAAGCCAGTATCTGTTCATCTCCAGGAGAGTTGGATCAATAGAGGGCATGGTGGCCATTACCAATGTTGGTCTGGATGACTAGAGGGGTGAAGTGGCCCTTTTACTGTGTGCAGCTGCTCTCAAACAATGAAGCTCGGACTGACTGGGCTGCTCTGTAATGACCCTCCACAATGACTACAGGTGGACTCCAGCACTCTGAGAGCTTTATAATGGGGTCCAAATAGCATTAGCAGTAAGGCTACATTAAAAAAGCTGAATCACCATGCTAACTTTGGCCTGCTGCACAATGACACAGGCAACGGCTGAGAGGAGGTGGAGGGATGTTGTAGGCCAGAGAGCACTCGAAACGCTGACTCCTTTTTGACTGCAATTAAGTGGGATGGAGTCAGAGAATAATTACCGTCATGCAAATCTACTGCTAAGTGACGGGTTTGAAAATATAATGCTGGGTTTCTGGAGTGGCATGAAATACTGTCAATACAAATGAAAAAAAGGGAAAAAAGAAAGATAGCAGCTTGCATACAACAGGCAATCTTTTGGAGAAAGATATAAAATTAGAAAAGTGGAAAACAGCATATGAATAAATTAAATATGTTTAATATTAAAATTTCTTTTCACTTATTTTTATTTGTATGCTTGTTATATTTACATTATTATTTAACATTTTACATATACTGTATAATCAGTAAATTACATTAATACTGCAGCTATATTTTAGAGTAAAGTGCTCAATTGTGTTTTGTAAACTACTGATCTGTCAAACAAGTATATTAGCATTTATAGCATTTTTATTTTCAGAAAATGCTATAAATCTTTTCAGTCCTTATTTCAACTTAGTTTAAAGGCTAGAGCAACCAAAAAAAATTCTGTCATTAATTACTCACTCTCTTGTCATTCTAAACCTCGGAGGTCTCTGTTCATCTTTTTTAAACATAAATTAAATATTTTAGATGAAATCGGAGAGCTTTGGAACAACCTGAGGTTGAGCAAATAAAACATACTGTGCATATGATACAGTGCTCAGCATAATTGAGTACACCCCTTTTTGAAAATGAATATTTTTATCTATTTACACTGCATATATGCAATGTATTTTGGTGCATTTAAACAAAACAGATTTATTAAACAGATACATTTATTAAAATAACATTTTAGTCACCAAAATATTTAGAAAATTAAAAGATAATGTTTATGTTCAGTAATTTCATATGAAAATAACCTATTCCTTGCCATAAAAGTGAAATTACTGGATCAAGACAAAGGAGCTTGAAAAACATGCTAATATTAGATGAAATTTTCAGATGTCTTTTTCATCTAAAATCTTTATATGGACAAAACTAAACATAGGGATTAATCCAGCAATTTGTTAATTAATTTAAAATAGTTTCTTTCATTTTTTGTGCTATTTTTTAAGATGTGGTATCATCTACATTACAAATTAAATATGCACACAAAATCATTGGGGCAAAAAAAGTGTCCATATCTTGTACTCTTGAAATCCTTAATTTCAAAGGGCCCTTTCAAGTGTACAGTTTTGAGCACTTTAGGGTGCAATGACTCTCAAGTTGCTGACCATGAATGGTCTCAGTTTGGAGTGCGATTTGAATGAGCTTTTATGCAGTTTGTAAAACAGCTATCATTTTTGTTTCACAGAATCTGGTCATTTAAAGCAACATCATAGACATGATTACAGATTATTGCCTTAACAGTGCAAAATCACAAACAAAATCAACAATCTCCTACCAATTAAAGATGGAGAAAAAATTATGATTACACTACTTTCAGTGTTTATTACATTTGAGAACATTTTCGTTTAGTTCATTCATTTATTCATTCACACTTTTTGGCTTAGTCCCTTTATTAATCAGGGGTCACCACAGCGGAATAAACCAGCACATGTTTTACACAGCGCATGCCCTTCTAGCTTTCCATCACTGGGAAACACCCATACACTCTCACTAGCTCATATACACCAAGGACAATTTAGCCTACCCAATTTACTATAGCACATGTCTTTTGACTTGCGGGGGAAACCGGAGCACTCGGAGGAAACCGATGTGAACACAGGGAGAACATGCAAACTGACAGAAACTCACAGAAATGACCTTGCCGATGCTTGAACCTAGTGACCTTATTGCGGTGAGGTAAAAAAAGCTACCCACTGCGCCACCAAACCGCCATGGTTATTTCAAAGTTCATTAAAAAGTAAATATTCCAAGTGTAGCTTACACATCATTATTAATCTGTTACATTTTAAAACAAACTCTTTAATTTCACTTGAGAATGAACTCAATCATTTTATGTAAAATGAAAGAATTCAGTTGTCAGGTACTGCACTACTGTTAACATTCCATTCATTACCTGGACACTACAGCTGATGTCATGTTGCCATAGCACCAACACGAATTTCAAATGACTGTTTCAGAGCTCTTCATTGCTTCTCCCTGTTATTTCTCTCACTTATTTTGTCACTAGGGCCTGTCAACATTAAGCATGGATTAACACATGTATTCATGTTGACTCAGTTGCCTAATTTCCCCCAACGTGATTGTGACTGTAGAACAGTGCTCTGTCTGCAAGGATTAGTCTGCTTAATTGACTTGTAAAATTTGTTAGCTGATGAATAATTATTTACCTGTAGAGTCTTAGCGCCTTTTATTTGAACCCGAAAGGCTCTATGTGAGATCAATTCCATTATAATTGCAGCTGATGGCAGAAACGGCATATAAACATTCATTGCTAATTTGTGAGAAGCATCAAAACAGAGCTGGGGTGATTTTTTTGAGATTATTGAAGTAATGAGATTGAGGACGATTGTGAGACACCACTTTTATTCAGTTTAAAAAAGGCTAATGGAAACTTTATGCAGTCAAAGTTAAAATATATTGCAAATTTTATGTGCAAATCTGTAATGGAAAGTATAGACTATTGATATTATGTTTTTTGGGAAACATAATAAGTCATGACTAGGTTGCTAGTTTCTCCAACCAAAATGTGGACATTACTATAGAAATGTAGCAGTGAACTAATGTACAATGCTGTTTAGGGAACCCATAAAAAGCCAACAAATGCCTTTTTGAATTATACTTTGTTTTAGAAAAAATCTATGTAAAGTGGCACATTGTTTAAAAAAGTACCTTATTCTGACTAAAACTTTCACATAACCTGAAAGAAAACAAAGGGTTTGGATGTTGAACTTAGGTGTTCTGTTACCGTTTGTGAATTTAAAACACAATACCAGTCTGGATATTGCCAAAAATACATTACATGTGTCAAAAATATAGATTTTTTTAAAACCAAAAAGTCATTTCAATTTTAAGTGAAAGAAACATATTCCATAAATATGTATCTTGTAAATTTCTTCCTGTACCTTTATACTGCATTGTTAAGCACATGATTTAAACGACTTTAAAGCCAATTTTATGAGTATTTTTATTTTACATTTTTTGAATCCTCTGACTCCAGATATAATGGCCCGTTTCCACTGAGTAGTACAGTACAATACGGTACGGTTCGGTATGATTTTTTTAGATTTTCCACTGGCAAAAGGTACCTAAAAGCGAACCGTAGCAGGACAAAAGGGTACCAAAAGGCAAAGCTAGACGCGAAGCACAACACAATTGGTTTACAGAGATACGTCACCAGCACATACACAAGTAGAAGAATGAAATCAAAGGAAGCGCCATTTTTATATGCACAGCTTAGATGTTACACCGTAATAATACATACATATATTATAAAAGCCATGGTCAACCCGAGCTCAAACAAACATTGTTGTCGTCTTGATGAACAGCCATAAAGCCAAATAGAAGAGTAGAACTAATCTTGTGTCCCGTAGTTGTTTACAAGAAAATCTAAAAGCACGAGCGGTGCTCACCGCATGTCTATATTTAAAATAATTAAGTTTTTGAGCTCATATTAATAACATGTGCTTGATTACTAAAGTGCTTCTGACATACGATTCTTTCCAAAAACCCAAGACTGATGAATGAAAAAAAACAAAAGAGAAGCCAGAAAAAACAAAGGAGCAAATGTTTCTTTCAGCAAACTAAAACATGAACAAACGGCCATGTTTAACTATTATCATCATCTTTTGGACTGTTATGAACTCAGAATGACAGAATTACTCTCCAACAAGAGGCTACATGTGCTGGTGAAGATTAAAGATACAGATGAGAGGTTTGCACTGACTGTAGGCTATATGTTGCGTGTTTGTTTGTTTTTTTTAACCCAAAAAAGGGCTAAATGTATGCTGTGTGTAGTTTGTCTGTAATTGGTAACATATCGGAGACTGTAAGGGTCTGTATGTGTTCATATATTTTGCATTTATTTATTTATTTTATATAATTGCTATTTCGCACTATAATTGGCCTGCAGTTATAATCAAACCATGCTCATAGAAAGGTTAGTTCCCCTTCGGGGGGAACTTCAGCACTATAAGTGGATTTGATTTGTAAAATCCACGCATTGGGAGGTTCGGTTCAGAAGCTACTCGTCTGAAAGAGTATTGAACGGGCCAATTAAGAATGATTTGGCAGCGCAAGCCTGCGCAGGTGAGCGGCATAAGCAATCAACTGAGTATATAAGCTCACCTGGCGCCAGCAGACGCTATCCTTTTCGCTTCAGAGACTTTCTGATCGAGTCGATGAGGGTTCCTCCTGCTGTGACCAGCGATTCTGAGCGAACGAGAGCATTCTCCCGGTCCAGAGTGTGTACACGCAGTGGCAGATGGTCGAGCTGGGTTTCTCCCTTGCCTGGCGTTCTTTGGGTCCGGTCCTCCAGAGCGGTGCGTATAAGGTTGCAAACTTCACAGAAAGAGCAACACAGTCGTGCAGCACGTCCTTATCAGGACGGCGCTCCGACTGTGCGTTTCTGGATGCGGTGGTTTCCTGTCCTCGGATGATGGGCGCGGGCACTGCGTTACATGTCTGGGGGTCCAGCATGTTAATGCGCTGCTCGCGGGCAGTTCATGTCGTCATTGCGATGCCATGACTGTTGCGCAAGATCGCGGTTAGCCTTTGCAAAAGGGTGAACCACCCCAGTTGTCCCCTGCTCTGCAGCGGGCACTCGGGCAGATCTGAGGGTTTCAGCGAGAGATAATCCGTCGCCCACGGGCCCGCGGACCTCCCGCTCCTCTAAGCGCTCCATCCAAGCTTCGGGCGGGGGAAGCGATCCGTCTAACAGATGGTAGCCCTTACGCCCGATGACACCGGAGACCAGATGTCCACCGCGGCATCGGAGGGTGGGCTTTCATTGTCCGATGATGATCCAGACCCGCTCGCCCCCTTCGGGCTGGTGAGCGCTGTCACTACGGATCCTGAAACGGACATGTTAGCCGTGCTTTCCCGGGCTGCTTCGGCCGTGGGTTGGAGATGGTTTATCCCCCAGCTCCGCGGCCGGACCGACTAGAGGGGCGTTCCCTTCTTCCCGGAGGTGCACAGTAGGCTCACGCGGTCTTGTAAAGCACTTTTTTCTGCTCGTGCTGCGTGTTCCTCCACCCTAACCACTCTTGACGGTGAAACAGCCAGGGGGTATGTGGCGATTCCTCAGGTTGAGTGTCTCTTCTTGGCGGGGTCCGCCTCGTCTCCCATCCAAAGCCTGTAAGTTATCTACCTCCCTCGGAGCTAGAGCTTACATAGCTGCGGGCCAGGCTGCTTCCGCCTTGCATGCGATAGCCACCTACCAGCGCTACCAAGCGCAGGCGCTGGCCGAGCTGCACGAGGGTGGGTCCAACCCAGGCTTACGAGCTTCGCACCGCCGCCGACTTAGCTCTTCGGACTACTGAGTCCGCTGCGTGTGCGTTGGGGAGGACGATGTCCACATTAGTGGTCCAGGAGCGCCACCCCTGGCTGATATGCGCAAAGTCGACAAAGTCCGCTTTCTTGACTTCCCCATATCCCCAGCCAGGTTCGGCGACACTGTCTGTGAATTCACCCAGGAATTCAAGGCGGTGAGAGAGCAGTTGGTGGGTGATGTCTTATCGGCGGTCCGTAGCCCGCTCCGCCCGCCGTGCCATTCATACCTGCTCCTCGCCGAAGGCGCCCGCCTACGAGAGCTGCTCCGCCCCCGCACACGCCTCTGGCGAAGCGAGCGCGTCGGGCACCTCGGAAGCAGGCAGCCCCCCTGCCCAGAACGCCGCTAAGTCCGGCAACGGACCGCGAAGCGCCCCTGGGACAGGCCATCTGGAGAAGAGGGAACTTGCTCTTTCCCCGCTGGAGGGCGGGGCCCCATTTCCAACGGCACTTTTTACTGCCATGAAAACAGTATGAAAGGGCACTTTTCACTTCCCCAGATGTGACAGCCCGAAATCTGCCAGTCTGGGACGCTATGCTTTCTAGCTTGCAGATTCGGTGCGTTTCGCCAGTGGCTCACGAGCGCTGGGAGGACGGTCTCCTTTCTCCCACCCCTCGAGCCTCCCCTCCGGAGCTCGGGTTTGGAGTGAGAGCAAATATCTCACCTCCAGCTTTTCCGTGGGACCCGCGAGCTTCCCGGATCAGCACACCCACTCCGCGCTGCCCCACTGCTGGTACGTCAGCGATTGTAGCGATGAGTCCATTAGCGAGAGCTCTGCCTGCCTGGTTAGCGCGGGCCAGCTCTTCGCGGTGGCTCATACGCACAATCAGACTCGGCTATGCGATTCAGTTCGCGAAACGGCCCCCCAAGTCACGGGTGTGTATTCACCAGGGTCAGCCCCCTGTCCGCCCCTGTCTTGCGAGAGGAGATTGCTGTCCTCCTGGCGAAGGATGCAATCGAGCCGCTCCCTCCAGCCGAGATGGAGAGCGGGTTTTACAGCCCACGCTTCATCGTGCCCAAAAAGAGCGGTGGGTCACGGCCAATCCTAGATCTGCGCGTTTTGAACCGCTGCCTGCACAAGCTGCCGTTCAGAATGCTCACGCAGAAGCGCATCCTCCGGTGCGTTCGTCCTCTGGGTTGGTCTGCAGCATTAGACCTGATGGACGCGTATTTCCATGTCTCCACTCTTCCTCGCCACCGACAGTTTCTGCGGTTTGCGTTTGAAGGTCGAGCTTGGCAATACAAAGCCCTCCCCTTCGGGCTCTCTCTGTCTCCGCGGGTCCTCACCAAGCCCGCGGAGGGTGCCTCAGCGCCCCTTCGGCTCGCGGGCATCTGCATACTCAATTTCTTTACGACTGGCTGATTTTTGCCCTCTCTCGGAGCAGTTGATTATGCACAGAGACAAAGTGCTCTGGCACTTCCACCTGTGGGGGTTTCAGGTCAACCGAGAAAAGAGCAAACTCGCCCCCGTGCAGAGGATCTCTTCTCTCGGGCTGGAGCTGGACTCGGTCACCATGGCAGCGCGCCTCTCCGGAGAGCGCGCTCAGCTGATGCTGTACTGTCTGAGAGAGCTCGACAGTAAAATAGTGGTCCCACTGAAACTATTTCAGAGGCTCCTGGGGCATATGGCATCCGCAGCCGCTTCATGCCGCTCGGATTATTCTATATGAGACCACTTCAGCACTGGCTTCACGATCGAGTCCCCAGACGCGCATGGCACGCGCGCGCACACCGAGTCTCTGTTACTGCGCTGTGTCGCCGCGCCCTCAGCCCTTGGAGCGACCCCTCGTTCCTACAGGCCTGGGTGTCTCTAGAACAGGCGTCCAGTCTTGTTGTCGTTTCAGCAGACACTTCCAACACGGGCTGGGGGGCTGTGCGTTGCGGGCATGCGGCTGCGGACCTGTGGAAAGGTACCCAGTTGCATTGGCATATCGCCTGGAGCTGTTGGCAGTGTTCCTCGCTCTCCACCGTTTTTTTCCGGTGCTGGAGCGGCAACACGTGCTGGTCAGGACGGACAGTACGGCGGCGGTGGCGTATATCAGCCGTATAGGGGGTACGCGCTCTCGCCGCATGTCTCAGCTCGCCCGCCGTCTGCTCCTCTGGAGTCATCCGCGGCTGAAATCGCTGCACGCCATTCATATTAAGGCAAGCTCAACCGTGCAGCCGATGCGCTCTCACAGCAGCCTTGCGTCCTGGAGAATGGAGACTCCACCCCGAGTCTGTTCAGCTGATATGGGCGCGATTCGGGGAAGCCCAGATCGATCTGTTGCTTCCCCCGAGATCGCTCATTGCTAGTTGTTCTTTCCCTGACCGAGTGCTCTCGGCACGGATGCACTGGCTTACAGCTGGCCTCGGGGCACGCGCAAATACGCGTTTCCCCCAGTGAGCCTGCTCGCGCAGTTACTGTGCAAGGTCAGAGAGGACGAGGAACAGGTTGCTGGTTGCGCCCCTCTGGCTCAACCGGACCTGGATGTCAGAGCTCTCCCTCGCGATAGCCCTCCCCTGGCAGTCCCTTCGAGAGAGCACCTACTCTCTCAGGGACAGGGCACCACCTGGCACCCTCGCCGATCTTTGAAGAGATTTTAGACGCGAGGAAGACTTAGGTAACCTCCGATTGCGGTGGCTAATACCGTCACTCGGGCTAGAGCCCCCTCCCCGAGCGCGCCTATGCCCTGACGTGGAGTCTATTCACTGAATGGTGTGTCTCTCGCTGAGAAGACCCCCGTAATTTGCCAGATCAGCGTTGTGCTTTCTTTACGCCGAGAGAAGTTGGAGAGCAGGCTGTCGCCCTCCACACTCAAGGTTACGTGGCTGCCATCTCCGCTCTCATAACGCGGTGGCTGGCAGCACCGTGGGAACGCATAACCTCATCATCCGGTTCCTCAGGGGCGTTAAGCGAATTAATTCATCGCGCCCCCTCTCATGCCCTCTTAGGATCTCGCCCTCGCTACACAAGCCGCGTCAGATCCCTTCGATCCTCGACTCAGTATCTTTCTGTCCCTGAAGACAGCTCTGCTGGTCACGTTGATATCGATTAGAGGGTCGGGGACCCGGAGGCATTTTTCGGTCAGTGACTCGTGCCTATAATTGGGCTGGCTTCTCTCACGTCCTGAGACCCCGCCCGCAATATGTGCCCAAGGTTCCTACCACTCCGTTTTAATACGAGGTAGTGAGCCTGCAAGCGCTGCCCTCGGAGGAGGCAGACCCAGCCCTTCTTTATTGTCCAGTTCGCGTTTTGCGTATTATCCGGACCGCACTCAGAGTTTAGATCATCTGAGCAGCTCTTCGTCTGTTATAACGGTCGGCAGCAGGGAAGTGCCGTACCGAAATAAGTTCCCACTAGATTGTGGATGCCTTTCTTTCACTATCAGAGCCGAGATGAGCCGCGTCCCCCGAGAGCGCGTGCGCACTCCACTCGGAGCTTCGCATCCTCTCGAGCGCGCGCACGCGGCGCCCCTCTAACAGACTTCTGTAGAGCTGCGGGCTGGGTGACACCCAACACATTTGCAAGGTTTTACAATCTGCGAGTGGAGCCGGTTTCCTCAAGGGTATTAGGTAACCCTTGGTGATTGAGGAAACAATTCGGTAGGGTGTTGAAACACGCTTGCTGCGCCATTTTCCCTAACACGGAGATACGTGCGCCTTTTTATCTGTCAGTAAAGTTCCCCGTCAGGTGAGCCCTGCAGATTCCTCCGTGGCCCCCAGCACTGACTCAGCGGAGGAGTCACTTGCTGGCCCACTACGTTGTAGGTCTGCCCGCTGGTCAGCCCGCGTTTTGGGTAAAGGTGCCTGCTATGCGTGATCCCCACTAGGCGATCCCATATGCTTATTCCGCCACGGTTAAGTCCCCCCCCTGGGCGGACCCGTGTCTTCCCTCCCCGCTAACCACTCTTTTGCTATGCGTACTCCCCCTTTTTAGGGCTAGTCCATATGTAAATTCTGCCATCTATCCCCCCTTGGGTAACGGATGGCCTCCGCAGCGTCCTCCCTATCGGGATTGCACGCTTCCCAACGTACTGTCGTATTTTCCTAGAATTATCTAGATGCTCACGACTTCCCAAAAAATATATATAAATCCGTAAAACTTCTGTTGAAGTAGGATAAATTAGGGCCAGGGACACGTTGGAGGACCGCGCCCCCCATGATGCGGGTGCGTCACGCTTGCTTGACTATCTCCTCATCGGGGGTGTTGGTAAGGTGCAGTCATTATGGCGCTTTCAATGGGCTCCCAATGCGTGGATTTTACAAATCAAATCCACTTATAGTGCTGAAGTTCCCCCCGAAGGGGAACGTTCGAGGTTACTAAAGTAACCCTTCGTTCCCAGAGGAGGGGAACGGAAGCACTATACTCCGTCGCCATAATGACTGTCCCTTAGCTGTTGAAAGTCTCTTCAGCTTAAAAAGGATAGCGTCTGCTGGCGCCAGGTGAGCTTATATACTCAGTTGATTGCTTATGCCGCTCACCTGCGCAGGCTTGCGCTGCCAAATCATTCTTAATTGGCCCGTTCAATACTCTTTCAGACGAGTAGCTTCTGAACCGAACCTCCCAATGCGTGGATTTTACAAATCAAATCCACTTATAGTGCTTCCGTTCCCCTCCTCGGGGAACGAAGGGTTACTTTAGTAACCTCGAACGTTATCAACATTTATACACAAGTATTTATGTGCATAAAGTATCTGCTTTGTAAGAACTGCTTCTCTAATGACATTTGAACGACCCAAACAGCTTTACTTTGATGTATCCTCAAGCGAGAATGATGTTGACTGAAATTTACCATAGGTACCATTTTGCTAGTGGAAATGCAAACCTGATAAAGATGACCCGTACCGTATCGTATTGTACCATTAAAAGTTGAATATCAGCCAAATATTGTCCTACCATAACAAAGTATACATCAATTAAAAATATTTTTATTCACATTCAGGAGGAGGGTGGTTGAGGAGGGGGATCGGTAAAATGAGGTGACAAAATTAGCCCTGGTAGTAGAAATTAAACCTACTGTATTTTGCATGTGTGAATGTTGAAAGCATCTCTTTTTTCCTACCCCGAACACAAAAGATCAATTTCCTATCATAAAGAGCCTTTTGTGTAATGTCAGGTTAAGTCACCTTTATACAATGTGCTGTAGATTGTCAAGCTGTGTTAAAAGGATGAACAGGCAAACAAAAGACAGATAACTACATTTCATGATTGCATAACATATTCAATATCTCAAGCATGCTGGTAGCAGAATAGTAGTGGAATGATGGAGCAGTTAGTATAAAATGATTAAGTTTTGTTCAGAACATTACAGGTTCTTGATGGAACAATCAATGCCAGTAAAAAACTAAGAATGTGTCTTCTTCTGAGAATGTGTCTTTCAAAGTTTAGTAACAGAGGGATCTTGCTTCGGGATGTTGTGCAGGGTATACATGTATACACATATTAAATAAGCATGATAGCAAACATGACAAGAATCAGTGAATCATATCACTGTTGCTCTCCAAAATAAATAATAACATAAAATGTTCATGTACACAAACTCATACCATCAGAGGCAAACCGACAGATGTGTAAGGCTCAAGATTAAAAGAGAGAGCCCAGCCAGCTTGAAAAGATGAGTAACCCACAAACACACAACAGCCCAGGGAAAGACGCTGTACAAAGATTCATTCAAGGTCACATTCACACAAACACACTTGTTCACCTCAGGTCTTCCAGTGAGGTGTCAGTGGAGTTACATCACTCAAAAGTAATGACATTTCTCTCTCCCTCATGCACACACTTCACAACCGCAAGATTAGTTTGCCGAGACCCCACTTCTCCGTCCATTTCAGAAACACACTGCTGTTGACAAGGTCACACCCTTCCTCCTATAGCTTGGAGAATAGAAAAGAAAATGAGGAAAAGGAAGAAAATAAGATTCTCCACTTCTGTCTCTAATCTTATATCAACGAGCAGAGATCATCAAATCATCATCATAATAGAGAAAGGTATCAAAAACGGTCACAAAATAAATAAATCAATGTTGTAGTTGTTGTAGTGGTGTAAGTTTCCTTAATCATTTGACAAACCAAAAATACATTGACTTGTAGCTCTCATAAACTGTAATATACACTGTTAATAATTTCCTGTAGAATCTACAGTAATTTACTGTAGACTTACTGTAACTTATGGCCCATTTCCACAGAGTGGTACAGTATGGTACAGTAGGGGTCATCTTTATCAGGCTTGCGTTTTCACTGCCAAAAGAATACCAATAGTGAGCGTGCTGTATGACAGAAACTTTCAGCCGACGTCATTCTTGCTCGAGGAAATGTCATGAAAGGGTCATTCACATATCATATGAGAAGCAGTTCTCACAAAACAGATGCTTTATACACATAAATACTTATGTATGAATGTTCATTACCAACCTTTCTATGAACATGATTTGACTGCAGATGCGAATAGTCTTCTGTAACTTCTGCAATTATATAAAATAAATAAATGAATGCAACATATATAAACATACAGACCCCCTACAGTCTCTGATATGTTATCACTTACAAACAAACTACACACAGCTTACATTTAGTATTTGGATTTTAAAACGACAGCAACATATAGCCCAGTCAGTGCAAACCTCACATCTGTGTCTTTAATCTTCACCAGCACACAGGGTCGGAGCAAGCTGAACTGGCACTATAGGCAAACGAGTTCACGCTGCTCTCAACCCAATAGTGAAAACGGAAGTGAGCGGTTCGCTAATTGAAAAGCGGGGTTGGGGGGGTACCCTATTCTGGTGTCCTTAAATCTATGGACATGCCGGCCCTGCCAGCACATGTAACCCCTTGTTAGAAAGTAATTCCATCATTCCAAGTTCTTAATAGTCCAAAAGGTGGTGATAATAGTTAAACATGGCAGTTTGACATGTTTTAAGTTGCTGAAAGAATCATTTGCTCCTTTGTTTTTCCCGGTTTCTCTTTTGTTTTTCCTGGCTTCTCCTTTGTTCTTTCGCACTTCTGAAAAGATTGGATGTCATAAGCACTTCAATAATCACTCGCATGTTATTATCATTACCTTAAAAAGTTGGTTATTTCAAATATAAACACACGGCAAACGCACGTGAGAAAGTGAAACCGGTCCTCAAGTTCATCAAGAAGACGACAAGGTTTGTTTGAGCTCAGGTCGACCATGGCTTGCTATTATATGTATATATTATTATGGTGTAATGTCTCGGTTGCATTTTTAAAAATGGCCGTTCCTTTGTTTTCATTTTCATGGCTTGTCGCACAAGCGATTGACATATCTCTGTAAACCAACAGCTTTCAGTTGCACATCTTGCTCTGCCTTTTGATACCCTTTTGTTGTACCCAAAAAGTGGTGCAGTATGGTTCACTTTTAGGTACCTTTTGATAGTGGAAACGGCCATAAAAACGTACCGAACCAAACTTTACCCCTCAGTGAAAATGGGCTATTAGTAAATCAAAGACAGCTAAAAATGCTGCATCCGCTGTGTAAACATATGCTGGAGAAGTTGGTGGTTCATTCCGCTGCTGTGACCCTAAAATAATAAAGGAACTAAGCCGAATATTTTCAGGAAAATATTTTGTTCACAAAATTAGATTTCTAAACTAGATTTCAGTGTTATATTCTTTTTATGCAATGCCAAGATGCCATTTTTTTAAATTATTGAAACATATTTGACAAAGTATTTCCAAAAATATGGTTTTAGCAACATTTCATCTTCATTTCTTTTTTTCGTTTTAATCAGTACAATGGTTCTATTTTATTTTCTACATTCTGTTATATAAATAGCAGCACGGCTCATTTACAAATAACCACAGAGAACAGGGAAGAGGTGCTTGAAGAGGTCAGTGCATTTAGCAGCTAAAACTTTCTATGCAGACGTTTCTAGAATAAGGTCAACATATCACAAAGCATTATAGAATTGGGGTTATTACTGCCTCAGAGCAAAAAACTCACTCCAAAGCATTAGTTATAAAGCCTTCCGCATTGTTTAAGTTTACAGCATTAATTCATCATAATAATTTAGCCTTCCAAAAGTTCTCTAAGGATGACCTTGTGGTTAAATGTTAATACAGCACAGAGCGCTTTGAAAGTGTATACTGTATGTGGTATGAAAGGTTACTTCATTAAAATATCAATGCAAAGAAGGAATAAAGCAAAGATTATATCAAATGTCATTTGCACCTAAATGCTTAAAGGGATAGTTCAACCAAAAAAATGTAAATTTACTCTCTATGTATTCCCTTTCAAGTGGTTCCAAGCATGTATGTGTTTCTTTACTCTGTTGAACACAAAAGACGATCCTTTTTAAAATGTTGGAAACCTGTGACCATTTGTCTTTCTTACACTGTAAAAAAAAATATATATGATCAATTAGTCATGCGTTTAGGTCATTGCAACTCATTAAACTTATTAACTTCATAAAAGGAAATCATGTTCTTACGTTTAGGTCACACTTTATTTTGATGGTCTGTTTGCTGAATGTAAGTTACATTGTATCTACATGCAAGTACACTGTTAGGTTGGTGTTAGGGTTTAAATTAGGGTTGGGGTTAGTGTATGTTGACATGTACTTGCAAAGTTTCTTATAGTCAGTTAAATGTCTGTTGAAGGAGCAGCATCAACAGATATTACGCAGTCTATTAATACTCAAATAGACCATCAAAATAAAGTGTTACCTAATTTTTACACAAAGTTACACAAGCTGTAAAACCTCCTAGGGTTTAGTGGCCACATACATGGACAGCATATTTTAGCTCTTAAGTGGCTATATCAAACACTTTGAATACTTTATATTTTGTTACAGACATACAGTGTCATCCAGCAACTGAAATGTCCCAAACACTATTTTTAACTGTCCAAAAAGGGGGGGGAAAGAGTCTTTACTCTCTGATAGTCAAAACATGTTAAAAAAAATAATAATATGTTACATATGCATTAAAAACGTTTTAGTCTTAAAAAAGTGTTTTATGTAAATTCGATCATGAGTCTACATATATGGACATCCTTTTTCTCTAAAAGTACATCATATCAAAAGATGATACTTAAGTTTTATTCTAATTAGGTTCCAATAAGCCCAAATAGTAAAGAGAAATTAAAAAAAATGCATGTACAAAACACCTTGGGCCTTAAGAGGTTAAGTCAGTTTAGCATAATATAAAATCATTGGCTCATAAGGTTAATTTGATTTAGCTTAAAAACATAAGGCAACCAGTATTTTCAATAGTCAATAGTCAAAAGTCAATAGTTACAGGTTTCTTTCTTCAAATTATCTTATTTTGTGTGGGTTTATATCCACTTGATAAAGAGTAAATAGTGAAAAAATTGTCATTTTTGGGCAAACTATTCCTCATCCAAAAAACAAACATTTGCTGCCCATTTACTCAACTTCATGGATATTCTGATGATTTAGTTAATTTTTTTATTAAATAAAACTTTAATGAAGATATTTCAGAGCATGATTTCTAATATTTAAATTAATGGCTATCATCATTTTGAGAAACAAAATAAATAAATAAATGAGCAGGCAAACCCAAATTAATAACTTTCTTTTGACAACACAAAAAATCTTTTAAAGTGAATCAATCAATCTGTGAATTATTTAATCTGTATAATCAGTATATAATTACCTATAATCCAGCAAATGGCCCTGCACATAATTGTGCGGAGATGTAATTGATAATATTGCTATTCTTATCATTATCGTTCTTAGAGTGAACATGTCTTAATTCTCACCTATTCTTTGTGTAAATTCCCCTCATAAAGTTCTTAGTGAAGGAATGAAGCATGGCCCTAGATTAACAGACATTTGTATTCATGTGAGAGATACGAGAACAAGCAAAAGTTAATGAATTCATAGTCCACCATTTAGCTCAATATTGATTAGCTCCTCCAGCGCTGCAGGTTTAATTTTTGGTAAGAATCCATTGTGTGTTTTGCGTGAGAGTGTTTGTGTGCATGCAAGTGAATCTCTGCGTATAGCAATACACCTAGACGGAATTGCTTAATGATTTTTCTTTTATCTTGAGTTTGTCTATAACAGCTGGCATTGGCTTCAACGTTTCCACAGAAAGCAAGCCCATCATTAGAAACTACAATTACATGCAATTACCTTCTCCTTTAGAGGACATGAAGGAACAAAGTACTTCATGTTCCTTTCTGTGTGTGGAGTGTGTACACGTGCATACGCTCTCAGCATGGGGGCAATTATTCGAAAACTCAGATGCTTGAACCTCTAAAAGCTCTGACTATTCTAAGTACTTTCTTTTATAAGGAAAACAAATTCTTAAGGGAGCACAGAATCTGCACTCTTTCAAACAGTCAAAGAGGAGTATTTGCTACCAGTGTAACTAATATTCAGATGTGGCTGTTCTCTGTTTGCCTTCTTTGTGGGGAGCAATTAACCACTCTTCATGATTCTGCGACACGAACACAATCAATTTAGCTCTCAGTGATCGTGCTTCTGTGTCAACAGTTCCAAATTTAAACATGAAGTCTTCTAAGGTGCAACAAATGTTAAAGTATAAAGACAATAACCCAAACTGACACTTGTATTTATGTGTTCACCAATCACACAGAAGCAGCTACACTAAATGTTGAGGTGATCTGGTTTAAATCAAGGTTATTATTTTTGCTTTAGTTATTATTGTGATGCTATCTTTAAATTTACAGTACAATTCAGTTTAGTTTTGTATCATTATGAATGCAATCGTTTCTTTTTCCATTGCTCTTTGAATTTTCTATATTGTATTTTATTTATGTCAAGTGACAAGACTTTTGTCTAAGCAAAGTCAGAACTTATACTGTCCTAATTAAATAATTCAAAATCAAGGCAAAATCATATTTTATTTTTAGAAATAAGTGTAATATAGAGGTTTTTGCCTTTCACATAAGTCCCTTCTGATACCAAATGATCAACGAGAAGTCAAGTTATTATCTGTTGTTCCTAAAACTTGGATAGGCAAGACTTATATATTATATATATAAATGTAACTATTCTAAGTTTTATCAGTTTAGTGGGTTTAGTCATTTGAAAATATACAGTTTTAAAGGAGGAGTGACAGCAAATCACACCCCTAAACCCAATACACTGGGGATGAAAAAATCACAAACTCTAAAAAAAAAATAATAAAAAAAAACATTGTACAAATTCATACCAATTAGCCACTAAATCAAAAGGTTATGCATTTGCATAAGATAATGTTTGATAATAATACTTTTGCATTATCCAGTCAACAAACAAGGCAAAATATTTTTATTTTAATTTTTAAATAGTGATGGGTCATTAAATGATTTGTTTATTGTGAATGAATCTTTAACATGACTCAGGAACAAGGTGTCATTTCAGAGAGTGGTTTGTGTTTATTCTGTGACCTTGGATGATGTTAAGAACAACATAGGCTCATTCTGAAAGCGTAGTCCTATATATGTTTCTGTAGACCACAAATTATGTAGCCAGAGGTACATATGGCTGCATTAAATTTTTCAAATAAATGCTACGGGGCGGTATGACGCCATTCCTTTTTGAGCTTAGCAGCTGACCGCTTACATCCGTATGGACAGCTTTCCCGCTGTAACCAGCTTATTCCTTCAGCTCGCCATGTACGTCGGTAGACTTGAGACACAGAGAGCAGTTGACCACCATGATGGGGTTTAAGTCCGATGAAGAACGATTCCAGAAAACAAGACAAAAACAGAATCCAAAAAAAAAAAAAACAAAATAAACAATTAAATAACGGTGAGAATGTGGAAAACATGGTAAAAATCAGGTGAGGGCTTTTCTTTTTCTGGATTGCTTTTAAAATTGTTGGTTGGGTTTAGGGAAGTGAGTGGGCTGGTCAATCAATACAATTGGTTGGGTTTAAGGAAGGATGAGGGTGGGTCAGTCTGTCATTCAGTCAGTCAAACAGTCAATCAACAGCGCACACAAAAGAGTACACAGCGGCCTCTCGTGGATTCGCAAAAACAAAAATATAGGACAAATCGCGGTCTCCAGAAATGTCTATAGATGTACGTTTTCAGAATGAGCCTGGGTTAGTTAAAAATCAAGTGTTTAGTTGATTTTAATGCAGGTTCCTTGTCGCTAAAGTAAACATGACACCTTTCTTCTTCAAACATATGGCCTTGTTATCTTGCGTTCAGGCAGAGCATTAAAGAACCACATCTCCATCACTTGTTACAACTGAGGTCTGCATATTTTCAATTTGGCTGTCCTTTAAAAAAAACACACACCTGTATGTTGATTTTAATACTGGACAGGCCATTCTGTCACACATCAGACTGACAATCCATAAGCTCATCCCAGTTGCTCTTTAGGTGCTTTGAAATGACTGACACGTTATGCCACTGTGCTGACAGGAACCGAAATGTCTGCCATATCTTGACTGCAGCATTACTCTGAGCTTCATCTCTCAGTTCTATCCAAATGCCAGCGATACCTTTACAATTCTTTATATCTCTCAATTTTCAGTTGCCTTCCTCCTGCTCAAAACAAAATATGACTTTAAAGGCCAACGTGCTGACAGGCATCGTTGAGAAAAAATGATATCTAACCAGGGTGCCTTAGCAACAGAGTGACACTGCAACTACCTTTGATGTCCCGCCGTGCAGACAAACAGGCACATACACTGCCAAATCTTATTGAGGGGAAGGGGAAAAAAGTGCAAGAAAGAACAAAACAAGCTGAACTTTTCTGAAATTGCTCCTCCGTGTCTCCCACTTGGCGTCTCTCGTCACCCTCTCATCTATTTCTCACCCTTCTCTTTCTCTCACATCTCTCGACTGCCTTGTCTTCTTTTTTCACTCTTCCGTGTCAGCTTTTCATCTAGCTATTCTTCAAGGAGCTCAGTCGTCTTTGTTTTTCTCTTTCCAAACACATCCTTGTACAGCCTTTGAGAGTTAGCATGCTAACTATGCTACATGCTAGGATTAACTCTCTAAAGATAATGCATGCCATGACAAAAAAAAAAAAAATTGATTGACATGTGTGGAAATTATCTGGCATGTAGAGTTGTGAAGCTAAACTCTCCTGAGTGAACACTAGCAGTCAGCATATAAGCATTCGTGCAGAGATCTACTGTAGAGTAGGTGTACGCACGCACATGTATGTGTTATCTGAATATTTAACAAACAGAGGGGAGTAAAATAAGTAAAAGGGAAAGCAAAAGCTTCATCTATTAGTAACTGAATTTATTAAAAGTAAAATAGAAAAAGACACAATTGGCATATTATGTAAGGGTTTTAAAGTGTCACTAACGACCAAAATGCATATTTTGCACAGACAGCATCACGCTCTCTCTCTTTCACACACAATAACACACACACATAAACAGCACCAAGCTTTCTCTCTCATTCACACACATATAGACAGCAACAAACAAGCTAAACATAGTATCACGCTCTCTCATGAGAGAGCGATATTGTTAGACTGCCCGCTCCCGTTCAAATTACACCAGTTATCGACCACTCCCGCGCTTTGTTTAGAAATTTATTCCTGCACCTCAAGAAATCTGGTCGGGTCCTGCTGGAATGCAGACCTCTTGATGCAACTTCATTAATATGCATGATATAGCTTTGAAAGCTCTTTTTACCTGTTACAGTGTTCAGAGAGATGCTACGTTGTGTTGCTAACCGTAATTCAAACAAGTAGAAGAAGAAGAATAGTTCAGAGACATGGGTCATCAGTGTTGCTTTTATATGGTCTTTTGAATCTATTTGTTCTCAGGTAACGTGTTTTATCTGAGCGCAAAGATAAGTTAATAATTAATGTAACCACATACATTCTGTTTATTGACTGATTGCTTTCCTTTATTTCTTATAATGTATTGTACTTTATACTTTATAATGGCCATTATTGATTATTAAAACTAATAATCAGCAAAAGAGAGGGTATGGTTTGTATTTTTAACGAAAATTAAAGGAGGCAGTGATGTTATAGGCTTCATTTTGTCATTAATATGCCTACAGTAAAGATGATGCTCATATAAATATGCAGCTACACGTTGCCTCAACATGTCTGCCGTCTGTTAAATTCCTTATATCAAAATGAAAATAGCACTTCTGTTAATCATGTGTCATTTTATTGTTAAGAAAATGAAACAACGTAGCCAGAATGATGAGAATGAAGTTATAAAGTACATTGTTCCTTTTGAAAATTTACCCAACTTGTCCTCAGGAGTTTGTTTTCCATATTTAACTTGCGAAAAGAAGATGTGAGAATCGTAAGAAGATGTACGATTTTAAAAAGGAGGCGTGGCACCTAACCCCAACCGTCATTGGGTGATGAGCAAACCCTACTAAATAGTACGAATTAGATTGCGTTGTGTGGATGGATGATGTAACCGTAGCAAGGCTCATGCATTTTAAAACAAAAACGTATTAGTGTAAACAGGGCCTAAGTTGAAGTACCAATTCCCACTATTAACTACTTGATTGTTATGTTTATTATTAAGATATTGACTGTTTAGTGCTTAGTACTTATAAAGTGTGATCTTATTCTGCAACCTTAATTTTACCTAATACCTTATATCTTACAAACTATTAATAAGCAGCAAATAAAAGCACTAATAGTAGTTTACTATGTCAAAAATCTTTGTTAATGGTTTGTTAATAGCAAGAAATGTAGTCTAAAATAAAGCATGAGCTATACATATATATTTTTAATTTACTGTCACTGCACTGAACAGTATATTTTTCCTCTGGCGTAGCATTTGGTTGGATAACAATCACAGTAAACTCCTGATGGGAAATGGAGAGGACAGTCACACCTCTGCTTAGCATATTTTTGCATAACTCCAGTGCACAGCCTTCCAAAATGATGATCAGATAACGTATAGAGGAAGACTTTCTGTCATTGCACTTGTCTTTGCGAGGGAGGCTCAGCATAAAAAAAAAATAGAAGCATGTGGGACACAGGAGATTAAACTTGCTGCTTTGTAATCATAGTTTATTACTCCACACACTCCGCTTTATTTCAGAGCTTCATCATTTTCTGCGGGGAGTGTTGTTGACTGAACAGACACATGTTAAACTATAAAAGGCACAGATCTGGAAAACACTTGCAGCCATCGAGATGCTGTAATATAAAATAAGAATGATTAACTTTTTATAGGTGTGGAGTGTTTTATCTTTAACTCGGTCCTCCCTAGCCTCCATGTCACTCTGGCAAACATTGTACAAATAATCTGTCAAAACCAGCCTGCAGGAAATGGGGGCTGGAGGTATTCATCCCAGGAGGAGTGCATGTCTCAATAGAACTAATGAATAGTTGCATTTGTGACACTTGGTGCACTGAGAGAGGATCTCATCTATCTCCATTTATTTATCTATAGTTCTTCTATCTGTAGGTTACACTTGTAGGAGACATTAGTTGAGTTCAAAATCTCCCTCTCTGCCATGATTCATTAGTCCCTACATTGGTCTTCTAATATAGTCCACTTAAAGGATTGAATGAAGACAAGTGAGGGAATTTAGATACTAAGGGCTGTCGCTTTTGTGGAGTTTGTTCCTGGTGTTTAATAACTATTTCATACCAGCAAGTCCATAGCAGTGATCAGAAGACCTTGAACTGTGTCATGGAAACCATCATGCATAAATCTTATTAAACAATGTATTACGCTGTGAATGTACTTCAGATGTACACTCATTGTGGAGGGATTGAATCACTTGATACCCGTCACAGCCATTGAATCATTCACTCAACTGATTCATTCAAAACAATTATTCATTTTGAACAAAACAAGTGACTGCCTTTATTGGTCACTGAATCATTGCTTACATAAAGCTGCAACTGTGTATTCCTCAAAAGTTCCATATATTGGCATCATTTTGAACTTTTCCAAATAAATAAATAACCAGCAATACTGAGTTTATAAATATCACATTCCAGATGGTGCGGTTTTTGAAAAAAAAATAAAAACAAAATAAAATAGCGACAAAGCATGTGACCATGGAAAGACATTATATATGTGCTTTTGAGAGTGAATTCAATGTCCATTTGTACATTATTAATATTTAATTTATTCATCTCACTGGACCATAAAGTCATGCACACATACTGTACATGTGCAATATCCCCTAGCACTCATATGGTGAGATATGAATAGCGGGCAGTGAAATTGTACATTTCTGTGCTATTTCATGCATGTAACTAAAGCATATAGGGGCATTCTGAAGTTCACTAACATTTGAAATGACTGGCAAACTGCTTCAGTTGAGTGTTTCCAGAAATACAGAAGCAGAATCTCTGACCTTCTCCTCACAAAGTGTTAGGTGTATATATATATAAACGTTCAAAGAACAAACATGTTTTTAAAAAATAGCACACATTGTGAACAACATTATTGACAAAATTATATGAGAAATAGCATGTTACTTTTTATTTAGTACTGTCCCCTGTCCCGAATAAGATATTTTTATAAAAAAAGATGTTTTCATATGTAAAGTTCAGATGAAAAACTCTCTAAATCCACCAGACCTCTTTTGTTTTTGTAAATGAACATTTTCTATCAGGCTCCTATGATTAGTTTCAGAAGTTTCATTAGCTGATAAATAAAATAACCTTTTTTCAAAAATGTCACTTAAGATAGTTCTCTTCAAAACCAGCTAAATCCAATTCTGCTTTTTTGGCAAAAACCTCTAAATCCACTTGTTGGGACAAAACAGTGTAATTAGTTGATAAATCAATAAAGATGCTTTTAGAAATTATTTTACCAAACATAAAACACATTACACAAACCACCTGAAAACTAAAAATACATAAATGTGTCAAGTAAGTGGTGGTTTATTCTGCTGTGATTAACCAGGGAAATAGCAGAAGGAAAACGAATTAATACAATCTGTCAAGTACGTGCATTAATCAATAACATTAAAATGTACATCTTTAAATCTTAAAAATCTAAATATTTGAACCATTTGATTTGAACAATTTAAAGTGTGTTAACCTGAACGATACATTTTTTATTTATTTATTTTTTTGCTTTGTGATAGTTGTTAATGAACAGTTTAACTGTCTGCTGTTCTTTAGAAAAAAAAAATCCTCCATATTCTGTAGATTCTTCAGTTTTCCAGCATCTTTTGCATATCTGAACTCTAGTGACAATTGTTGTGAGATCTTTTGGGGTAAAAACCTTTAAAATTTAAAGAGCAGAATAAACTGTACTTAATTTGTCTTCCAGGAAACATGCAAATATGGAACAGTATCTTCTGCTACTTCCAAAGTGCAGTATTAAATGAAAAACAAAATAGTTAATAAGTGAAGTTTTTAAACTAATTTCGAGAGGAGCACGTGATATAATTGACTGCAGCTGGCCACCTATCTACACTCATTAGTTAGCCAATCAGATCTATCCTAACTCACTATAAGTAGCCTAGCTAGATATTACTCCCTTATCTTCGTTTTCAGAAGAAACCCCCCATCCACCCCCTTTCTTCTCCTTTTCTCCTTTACAAAAAAGGGGAGCTCTCGAGAACCACCTGATCTCGTACTCCCCTCACATGCTCTATGGACCTGGCGGGAGCCCTGGGCTCAACTATCTCCGAGCTCAGGGTTCTCTCTCGGGACAGCATGCCAAACCCGCTTACAGTTGTCAAGCAATATCTAAGTGTGAACTCTTGAAATGAACATTGGAGCAAATTTGGCGAGACAGTGGTTTGGGTCCCGGCATTTGGATGTTTTCCACTACTAGGTTGCGGCTGGAAGGGCAGCCGCTATGTAAAACATATGCTGGATAAGTTGGCAGTTCATTCCGCTGTGGTTACCCCTGATGAATAAAGCGACAAAGTAAAATAAATATATTTATAAATAAATTAAAAAATAAATGTAACAAATTTTAAGCGTCCGTGAGCATTAGAATAAAACAAATAAAAACAAATACTTGCATTATGATACAAATTTAGCTAATTTTTATAAGGGTTGGACTGTTGTTGAGGGACCCACAATAATCATCAGTTGCACACATCGTACATTTTCACAATGTTGCATTTTCACACTGGCTACAGGTTTCTCTTGTCAGTTTGGATGTCAAAGGCTGGGCTGATGATCATCAGAGAGGCGGATGATCTGTCACACTGTTCATCAATGAAAGGCCAGTTTAATTAATGAAAGAATGTCTCTTTCCAAACGACAATGACTTCACAGGGAAAAATATCCACATCATAAAAAAACTTAATTTGTAACAGCATATTGATCAGGAGTTGTTGGCAGACAGTTAATTGTTTTATCATAATAACTTTGACTAACACTATCGATCCTTTAAATTGATTCCTTGATTTACTCCTGAGTGAAGCCTTTTCATTTAGTGGTGCCATCAATAATACAAAAAACCCTGACTGGATTAATTGCACTGCAGAGAATACAGTATACAGAACAAAAACTGCAGAACAAAACACAAGACTGGGAGTTTGTGTGTGTTCCTTTTTTCCCATTTTAAAAACACAATTTCACATTTGTTTGTCACATTGGACACGCATTTGTCACACCATGACCTAATGTTACACAGTTGGGCTTTTAATCCAAAGATCGCAGGTTCAAGTTCGTGACTGAGGTGAGTTCCTTGAATAGAGATTCCTCAAACGCTCCCTGGGCACCGCAGGAATGGCTGCCCACTGCTCTGGGTGTGTGTTCACAATGTGTTTGTGTGTGAGATGCTTTAAAAGTACCTGCTAAATGAAAAGAATGTAAGTGTAATGTCCACACTTGTTATTAAGAGCTTTTGATGAGGAAAGCCTTTGCTGCTGGATATACTTTCTTCTTTGAGAACATGTAAAATAAAAAAATAAAAATAAAAAAAGCATAAACTGTATACAATGCCTACACCACAAATTTCACAGTATTTAAATGTAATATATTGTATTTTACTGCAGGACAGTCATGCAGTATGTTACTGTGTTGTAAAGTTGCATTGTGAAAATGACTGTATATTTTACAGTAAAATATATACGTACAACTCTGTAAATACAGTATTTATGCTGTAATTGATTCACAGTTTCTGGTGAACTGTTGCCAGCAAATTACTCTAGATTCTACAGGAAATCATTAACCATGTAGGTACTGTATTGTTCGTTCTTAGTTCATATTAGTAAATACATTAACATTTACTCATTATTTGTTTTTCCGGCTTAGTTCCCTTAATAATCAGCATATGTTTTACACAGCAGTGCACTTCCAACCACAACCCAACATTGGGAAACACCCATACACTCTTGCATTCAGACTTATACACTATGTCCAATTTAGCTTACCCAATTCACCGGTACTGCATGTCTTTGGACTGTAGGGGAAACAGAAGCACCCGTAGGAAACTCACGCAAACATAGGGAGAACATGCAAACTTCACACAGAAATGCCAAATGACTCAGCTGAGGCTCGAACCATCAACTTTCTTGCCGTGAGGCGATCGTGCTCCCAGTACAGTACATAAAATGTATAAAATATTAATTTTGCACTTCATACTTATATATACTCACACTTTTTAAATCACACACTCAATTTAAGCAACAAGTTCAACAGAAACTTTTTTAAAAAACAGAAAATATCTCGCTATCTAATTAACTAACGTGCCTAAACACAGATAGCACTCTGAAATGTAATTAGTAAGAAGTGCTGCAATCCTGTGTTTAAAATCGACTCATTGTGATTGATTGTGCTCTTTGGGTCTAACACCATTTCTGAGCTCATTCAGGTGAAGTATTACAAGCATAGCAGCAAAAGAAGAAACCGAAACATACTCACGACCTTTGCTTGAGCAAAGACTGATTATAATTGATATGATTATAAATTACTACAGTATGTGAACCAGGGAGGTGGCAACCATTATAAATGTCAAGCTCTCTTTTTTTATGACTGAAGCCTAAAGTATACTTCAGCTGTTTGTGTTCCTTGAAAGGCTGCATTCTGTCCTTGTGATATAATTTTCATCATCAGAAGTGTCTGTGGACGTCCCACACACTGTCAGCATGCAGCCCAATTTCTCCGAGACAACACCAGTGCACTAAATGGCAATACTTGCAATTGTTATGAGCTGTGCAGCAGTCACAGAAGCCTGCAGACAAGCACATTCAAAAACGACATGCTGGTGAAACAGATGGAAAAAATAAATAAATAAAAAAATGCAATGGACAGCAAATTTGCACAGTTGTTGATGGCAAACCTTCCCCCACTTTCTAGAAAATTATAATATATACTTTTAGCCAAAGTTAAGAAGAAATGAAGACCTACAGAAGAGCAGAACAATATGAGGTAATTTACCATGGGTGGTGACCCATGAATAGTGAATCCAAGAACTAATAATCATGAGAAGACATATTAATTTGCAGCTTTTCAGTGTGTCCTTGGTATGAACAAATACAATACTACTACTAATAGAATAGAATATTCATTCATTCATTTTAGTACTTTGTTTATCAGGTGTCACCACAGCAGAATTAACTATTCCGGAGAATATTTTATGCAGCGGATGCCCTTCCAGCCACAACCCAAAACTGGGAAACACTTATACGATGTCACATCTACACACACACACACACATTCACACACTACGGCCAATTTATTTTATTCAATTCTCTTATAGTGTATGTCTTTGGACTATGGGGAAAACTGGTACAAGTATTGTTTTGGACCCGACTCTGCGGTTCATACAAGTGAACTGTATTTGTCATGTGCATTATTTATGTTACGTCCTTGACCTAGACCAGGGTTGTAACAGCAGCAAAAAGCTTTTAATTAATATTTTAATTTCTTTAAACGATTCACTGTGTCTTTGTTTAAAATTATTGGTTGTGCTCGAAATTCTGTCTTGAAAACCGCGCTGATTGGTTGATATATTTTATATAACACAAGGTGGTCATTTTGGTGGTGACGCTGAATTTTGCTGAAGTGCATTGGGACAGAGGCACTATCTGAACCCATCTGACGAAAGAGAAAAGTTAAATTAGCAAGTAGATGTTTAAATGCTTATATACACTTTTCTTAATTGACATACAAGCAGGGAACAACACGATGGTGAAGTGGGTTGCATTGTAGCCTCACAGCAAGAAAGTCGCTGGTTCAAATTTAGGCTGGGTCAGTTGACATTGTGTGGAGATTGCATGTTCTCCCCATGTTGGTGTGGGTTTCACCCACAAGTCCAAAGACATGCGCTATAGATAGTTTGTATGTAGTGTATGTGTTTATCACCTGGTCCTTTAGGTTGGGGGTTGATTGTTGGGCTAACAACCCACCTCGTAAAAATGTGATATTACGAAACACCAACATAGTGCAGCTAAATATCAACTTGTACTTAAATATCTATGTACTTAAACATTTAGGTTATCTGTAATTAAACATTTAAGTAATTCAATGAAGAGACCACATTTGGTCAATTCAATTAATTCAGTTGTTGATTTCCCATTACTGAAACAAATTGAGAGAATCACTTCCCTCAAATCATTTAAGTAGTCTCAACTTTTTAGGGTTTAAATTGTACAGTATATTTATTTGAACTATGACTGTTGCTGACCCCCTCAAACAATGTTGTCCTCTAGGGCAGTGGTTCCCAACCTTTTTCTTTGGGGCCCCCCCAATAAACATATACAAACATTGGAGCCCCCCCACCATATAAATACACACGCACGCACGCACGCACGCACGCACACACATATGTACTGTGTGTGTATATATATATATATATATATATATATATATATATATATATATATATATATATATATATATATGTGTGTGTGTGTGTGTGTGTGTGTGTGTTTGTGTAATATTAATATATAGTAATATGTATAGAAAATATTAATTAATCAGTTTTAACTTGTCTTGGCCTTCAATAAAACCAAAATTTAGGTAGGCTTTGTCATACTGTCTAATCTTTTTCTTCGCCTCTGAAGAATCACTGCATTTACGTTTGTCTGCCATTTTTGTTTTGATTTTGCCTTTACGATACGTTGACAAGCAGATTGCGCGAGTGAGCAAAATTTAAATTATTATTCAAAGTTATTTATTTGAATTATTTTCACTATTATGTTGGAATTTTAATCATGTGTTTAGATTATTTTTTATTTTTTTGGGCTGCTCGATTTTGGGAAAAATCATAATCCCGATTATTTTGGTCATAATTGTAATCACGATTATTCAAAACCATTGCCAGTTAAGGTCAAAATTATTAGCGCTCCTGAGATTTTTTTTTTTTTATAAATATTTCCCAAATTATGTTTAACAGAGCAAGGAATTTTAACAGTATTTCCTATAATATTTTTTCTTCTATTTGTTTTATTTTAGCTAGAATAAAGACAGGTTTAAATATTTTGAAACCAATTTAAGGTCAATATTATTAGCCCCCTTAAGCAATATTTATTTTTGATTGTGTGCAGAATAAACTACCGTTATAATGACTTGCCTTATTACTCTAATTAAGCCTTTGAACTGCACTTTAATCTGAATGCTTGTATTTTGAAAAATATCTAGTAAAATATTATGTGCTGTCATTATAGCAAAGACAAAAAGAAATCAGTAATTAGAAATGAGATATCAAAACTATTATGTTCAGAAATAAGTTATTAAATTTTCTTTCCATGAAACAGAAATTGGGCAGGAAAAGGTTTGCTAATATTCAAGAGGGCTAATCTGACTTCAACTGTATACATACAGTTATTTTCCACCCTGCAAAGGAAAGAGAAATGAATACAATAGAATAAAAATATGAAACAAACTGTGCTTTAAGCATCTTCACTGTAAGAAAAACACTTTAGCTACAGCAGTCCTTCAGTCAAGAGCAGCGAGGGTTTTCTCGTTATGTTTGTTTAATAATGATAAAAACAGGCGGCAGAAGGATAGCGCGCTGTATCTTTAATGGTTTCTCTTTCACGTCTTTTGATCCTGAACTCGTTTGTTTATTATACAAATGAGGGTTAATGTTAATAATCACTAAACACCGCGTTTTGACACCTATTTGACCATTAAATCGCTCACGTTAAGATGACTTTAGATGTCTGCGCTCCTCTGCTCGTCTCAGTGTGCGAATGAGAGTGAATGCTGACCGGCTGCATGCTTCTTACTGCGTGATCGTGCTGCACACACACATAAGCTCTTTCGCGCTTTTAAGAGCAACACGTGTACAACTGTGGCGAAATATGATGCAATAATCATTTATCTCGATTAATGCTTTTTATAATCGTTTGAAACCGAAATCTAAATCGGATTTTCGATTAATTGCAAAGCCCTTTATAATAGTGGACCATTTTTATGCCTTTTTCTACCTCAATACTTATCCTCTCCCGCGCCCCCCCTGTGAACTCTGGCGCCCCCCTTAGGGGGGCGCGGACCCCAGGCTGGGAACCACTGCTCTAGGGTATACGCCCATACACATCCATACACGTTAATTTAGCTTTCCCAACTTACCTATACCACATGTCTTTGGACTTGTGGGGGAAGTCGGAGCACCCAGAGGAAGACCACGAGATCATGGGGAGAACAAACTCCACACAGAAATGCCAACTGACTCAGCTGAGGCTCGAACCAGTGACCTTCTTGCTGTGAGGCGAATGAGCTACCCACTGCACCACCATGATGCACCAAAAACTGCTTTAACTTAACATTTTTATATTTGAACTTGTGTATTATAGTATGTTGTCTAAAAGGGAATATAAACATATCTGTATGGCATCTTTTTTGTTATTGACCTAGTGTCATTTTGCTGTAAATGGCAACATTTGAGTTTAAAAATTAGAAGAAATGTTATTAGATGCAATAGAAGTTTAAGTAGAAGTTGGCTTTTACTGTTCTCAACTGCACTGCTACACTTCAGACTAAGCACTACTTTGTGTCCTTGAGGAGTTTCAAATTTTATTTTTGGCATTTCTTTTGCATTTAGCTATTTTTACCATGTCATCGAGAGAGGAGAAATGGCAAGTGTTATTGTTGAAAGAAGAGAAGGAACAGGGACAGAAGGTTTGTCCTCTGTATCTGAAACACACACATACTGGCCTTGAGGCAGCTACTATATAGGTTGTATATGTGTCAGTTGCATGTTTGGTTGAGCGTAAAAAAGCCATCAATGCCACTGCTGTCATAAAGATACAAAGCTGGTGTCCTTCAGATAATTGTGCAAAAAAGCCAACATAGTTGTGACGGCCACATTATGCAGCAGTATAACACACTGACACCAGATATACTCAGTAAGCCCAAATGTACAGTAGGAAAAGCATGAGAGTCTCTCCACTTGATGATGTTTCCAGAAGGTTTTGGACTCAGCATTTCTGCTGCTCTGGTTTATGTCCCTAACCTCTACATGATTTATTCCCCCCAAGACACAGATAGTGTATAGCACCTTGAGTTTACCAACCTCAGCATGTTTATAATGGCCTCGTAACCTCGCTATCTCTCTAACAAGCAGCCAGTGACTCTGTCCTCCTTAAGCAGGGCTCAGTGTCGGTAGCTGGAATATCTTTTATTTAGTACGGAAAGGGCAAGAAATGGGGCCAACCTATATTAAGGTATCTTGAGGAACGAGGGAGGATTTAAAGACAGAAGTTGTGCTTGTCACAGATGATGTTTCCCAAATGATCGCCTCTGAGGTCAGAGTTCAAGAATTCATGTCCACAGCTAAGAGGATCAGGATTGTTAAAATTGTTTTGGTTGGAAATATTTGATTTTTGGGCTTGTAGGGCATTTGGTAATGGGCATTGTTGTGTGTGTGTGTGTGTGTGTGTGTGTGTGTGTGTGTGTGTGTGTGTGTGTGTGTGTGTGTGTGTGCGTTTTGTTTTACTTTATACTATTTTTTTATTTAGCATATATACATTTTTTTTAACCCTTGTGTATTGAATTATGAGAGTCATTATAGTGTTAAATATAGGGCTGAGCTGCTTATTTTGATTTTCTCAGACATATGAAGATAAGTATGCAAAGGTCTCTCTCGAACTCACACACATACGCACACAAACACACACACACACACACACACATACACACACACACACACTGTACTCCATATAGATATTAGCAGAAACTAAGCTTATTTTTAATTCAGGCCCATTATTGATACGTACCCCATATACATATCTGAAGATTGTGAAATACGCTCCATGAGCTACGTTTTTTTTTTTTTTTTTTTGCAGTTTTTGTTTTCGCAAATCCCCCAGAGGCTGATGTGTGTGCTTTTTTTAGATCTTAAATTACCCAAACTGGTAACAGCGGAGGTCCACATGGAAGTAAGTGGTCAGCTGGTAACTTGAAAAGAAAATGAACAGTTTTCAAAATGAGCCTGTGTTGATTTTTGCACTGTAACTGATGATCAACTATAAAAAAAAAATTGTTGAAATTAAAGCAGAAAAAACCAGCAACAATCAAGAAGTGAAGTTTATTCATAAACTAATTTCGGGAGGATCACGTGCTTATGATTTATTACTGCTGGTCTCAAATTTGTTAATCAGATTGTTCCAATCATTCGAGACCTAAGCTACTATAAATAACCACAGCTTTCAATTCACTTTATCTTCGTTTGGAAGAAGCAGCTTTACCGTAGCTAGCTCCGTTGAAGAACCAACTCTAAATCAGCATGGACAACCAAAGCAGCTACAAGCTACAATCTTCAGGATCTTTGTTTGGAAGAACGCTCTGCTCCGCTCATCAACTACAAAAGCTACAAAAACTACAAAAGCTACAAGCGCTACAAAAGATACAAGATACAAAAGCTTCAATCTACAAGCTTCAATCTTCTAGCTTCAAGCTACAATCTACAATATACAATCAACAAGCTTCAATCTACAAGCTACAGCAACAACAACTACTATTACTACCATTTCAAACAACTCCAACAATTTCATCAACAGCTTAAACAACAACACCAAAACCTTCCACTTCAAAGAGCCTCCACAACGCATCTGCTGTGTCTTCAACCTTATTTCCCAGCAAGATATCAGCCAAAACTCCGAAGCTATTGCAATAAAACAGAACCCTCACCTTCTCCTTGCAGTACACATGCGATCCATCGTTTAACAGATTGTTTGCTAGAATGTGTTCAGCAGAGCAGCAGCTCCAGCCATAAACAATGTTGAATTTGATCAACAGAATGGCCGCCAGGCTTTTTGCACCTTTTGCATGGCCTGACTGAAACTCCTTTAAGCCAATAGCTGTAAAGAGAAGCGTCACCATCCAATGAGCTAAAAGACTGGAGATGGTTCCGCCCTCTCTCTTGACTCTGTTGCAAGACCTTATGAACGAATAGGCCAGACACGCTTGTAAATTGAGTTAAGTTAAGATTTATATAAAAAAAAAATCCAATAGACATTTAACTTCTGAAAAGATTATTACCCAACCAGTAAATATTAGCCAGCTATTGGAAAACATTATGCCAACAAGCACAGAAGTCCAATTGTAATACGTCAGTGACTCATGTGTTGCTATACAAGCGTCATATAAGATTATATAGCAAGTCAGTTGGATGTGAAAACGGCATAGAAACAAACTTCCCACCTGGTATAAATAGAAATTTAAACTTCACTATCACTTCACATGCTCAGTCTTCAAGAGGTACCAGTTTTCCAGGACCACCAGACAAGCCACACCCTATATCTTCAGCTCTCCATCCATCTGCCATCCCGTGGGAAGACGAACACCCACCCCTACCATCCTTGCACATCGTATCAATGAAGCTATCGGACCATGCATTAACAAAAGCGCTTCCATTTACAGCCGCCCATGCCCTTATTAAGATGCCTCGCATGGATATCAACTAAAACAATTTTCATGTCTGCCATACTTGTATTATTTTGCAAAGATTTAATTTCTGATTCTCTTTGTTTTTCTATTTTAGAGATCATGACTGCCAGCTCCAGAAACTGACCCTTATCCAACCTATTACACTCCACATCCTCTTCACAAAGGATACATTCCATTTTTCACTTTATCTAATCTGTCCTAACCTGCAGTCTGTGACCTCCGAACCTGAAACCGTCGATTATCTTATTAAAAAGAAATCGACAACAACATCATGATTGGACCATTCAAGGCTCCTCCATTTAATATCTCGCACATTAGCCCCATTGGTGTCGCTACTCAAAAAATGTTTCTGGCAAAAAACGCCTTATAGTCGACCTTTCGTCCCAACACAATTGCTCTTTTTCCTAGCATTAACAGCACTATCCCATTGGACGAATATTCGCTTAATTACCACGACATTGATCGAGCGATCTCTCTCTCTCTTTTTCTCTCTCATAAAGATAGCCGGTCGTAACACCTGGCTAGCCAAAGTAAACATTTCCTCTACCTTTAAAATCATGCCAATCCACCCAGACTTCTGTCACCTTTTGGCATTTATTGGCACAATCAATTCTATTTTTCGGATGCAAAAGCAGCCCAAAAATATTTGACACAATGTCAGAAGCTTTATGCTGGATTCTGTCAAATATTTACGGAATCCCATACCTCATTCACCTTCTAGACGATTTTCTTATTTCCCCCCGTCATCTCCTCCAGCCAAACACCTAGCAATCACCCAGCAGGTTTTCGCTGATCTCGGAAGGACCCAGTACTTCAATCAAATTTCTGGGCATTAATCTAGACTTGCATAAATTCCAAGCATCACTTCCTAAAGAGAAAATCAATCGAATAATTTCTCTATCCCGAATTTTCCTTGAAAAACAGATGTGCACACAACGAGAACTCCTATCAATTCTCGGCCATCTAAATTTCGCTATGCGCATCATTCCTTTCATATCCCACCTCCTTCAACTATCCACCACAGTTCATGGTTTAGAAGAAACAATTTTTCTTTCTAAACCCAGTCGCGATGAACTCTGCTTATGGATCTCTTTCCTTAAGCAATGGAACGGCTGTTCCTTTTTCTACAGCGACTTGATAGCATCCCCTATTGACATTAACTTATACACAGACGCTGCCCCTTCAATTGGTTACAGTGGCTACTATAAAGGACACTGGTTTGCCTCAACATGGCCACCCCAATTGATTTCCATTCCAAAAGACCAATGTTCTTTAGCCCTCTTCGAACTGTACCCTATTATCGCAGCAGCCATCCAGTGGGGGGACGTATGGTCTACATCTAGCATTCTCTTTCACTGCAATAACGAAGCTACAGTTCATTGCATTACCAAAGGGCGCTCCCACTCCCAATCACTTATGCCATTTTTAAGACACCTTTATCTGGATATCAGAGCCCCTTTTCCAGCCACTCATTTAGGATTGGCGCAGCCAGTACAGCAGCCTCTAACGGGCTCTCCCACCATCAGATCCAGACCCTTGGTTGCTGGTCTTCTGAAGCTTTAAAATCTTACATTCGCCTCAGTAAATACTACCTCAAAAAAAGCCCAACAGGCTTTAACCAACCCCCAAGCCCCTCCTCACACGGCTCCGACCCCCAAAGGTGTCTAACAGAGCCTCGACTCTCGCAAGAGTCATCCAAATCAAAACCATGTAGAAGTCCACTTGTCCATCCCATGGCACCCTTACATGTTTGCCAACAGACTCCCACAAGGACCGTTGCAGTTAGCATCTTCCACAAGAGTTATTTACAGATGTTAACGTTTGTATCCATATGTTCTCTGCGCATGTGCTGTGTTGTACCTATGTATAATATTTGTGCTTGTTCCCTTCTTCCAACCTTTCAAAACTTTTCCTTATAACCTTAGCTTTCAACCTCTTGTTCCTTTTCTTCTCTACACTCCACTCCCAACTAAACTCTTCTACACTCTACCTCTAACAATCCTTCTTCTCCTGTCTAGACTCCACCTCCAACCCCAGACACCCGCAGGGACCCCCTCGAGCTCCAACTCTTGCAGGATTCGGCCAAAGTCCTTTCTTCTTCATGCTGCTACCTATCCTTTTCCGCCTAGACTCTATCTCCAAGCTCCGACCCCCGCAGGGGTCCGCTCAAGCTCCAATTCCAGCAGGAATAACCCAGAATCTTAAAACTTCTACACTCTACTTTCAACTACCTCTCTTCTCCTTATTGACTCACCCTCTAAGCTCTGACCCCCGCAGGGGTCGCTTTGAGCCCCAACTCTCGCAAGAGTTACCCAGAATCCTCTCTTCTACACACTGCTACCTATCTCCTTCCATCTACACTCTACCCCCAAGCTCTGACCCCCGCAGGGGTCGCTCCGAGCCCCAACTCTCACAAGAGTTACCCAGAATCCTCTCTTCTACATACTGCTACCTATCTCCTCCCATCTACACTCTACCCCCAAGCTCTGACCCCCGCAGGGGTCGCTCCGAGCCCCAACTCTCGCAAGAGTTACCCAGAATCCTCTCTTCTACACACTGCTACCTATATCCTCCTATCTACACTCTACCCCCAAGCTCTGACCCCCGCAGGGGTCGCTCCGAGCCCCAACTCTCGTAAGAGTTACCCAGAATCCTCTCTTCTACACACTGCTACCTATCTCCTCCCATCTACACTCTACCTCCAAGCTCTGACCCCTGCAGGGGTTGCTCCGAGCTCCAACTCTCGCAAGAGTTACCCAGAATCCTCTCTCCTACACTCAGCTATCTATCTTCTCCCGTTAAGCTCTACCCCTAAGCTCTGACCCCCGCAGGGGCCCCATCGAGCTCCAACTCCCGCAGGAGTTACCCAGAGTCCTCTTTTTACACTCTGCTTCAAACCACCTTCTTCTCCCTTTTAGTCACAACCCTTAAAACTATGACCCCCGCAGGGGTCCTTTCAAGCTTCAACTCCCGCAGGAGTTACCCAGAATCCTCTCCTCTAAAGTCTACTTCTAACTACCCCTCCTCTCCGGTTTAGACATTTCCCAAAGCTCAGACCCCCGCAGGGGTCCTTTCGAGCTCCAACTCCCACAGGAGTTACCAGAATCCTCTCTTATACACTCTATTTACTTTCTCTTCAGAAGAAGAAGCCTTTTTCACCCATCTCTCCACATTAAGTCCAGCCCTCCTCTTATAGCTTCGGTCTCTTCACCCTTCATAATCCTACCTACTTAATGCCCATGCATTAAACTTTCTTTCCTTTTGGGTTTTTTCTTAATACGCGGCTGCTGTCCCGAGCGATCATTACCGCATTTTGGGGAGTTCTGAGATCCACCGAGCTTGGGCTCCTCTCTCGCTCTGCCAAATGGGAGGAAGCCCCGGACTCGAGGAGTCCTTGAGCTCGAGGCTTTCTCCCGGGACAGCATGCCAAACAAGCTTTTATAAATCATCAGCTAAGTGTGAACTCTTGAATTCATGATTATTATACTGTGTCACGACTTTGCAATCAAAAAATGCCATTATAACGGAAATCAATGGCGCAAAAATAGCCACGATCATAATGGAAGAGTAATACTTTTGCCCAGAGTGTATTGTTGAATTTATTTACATTTTCAACACATTTTCCCAAAATATCTGCCAAAATACACAGAGAAAGTTGTGGCCAAATTCAGACTTAAAATCAACTGAGAGTGGATAAAAACATCACAAACAGCATACAAAGATTGAATGTTATTAAAAAACAAACAAATATAAATACTAAAAAATAAATAAATACAATGCAATGATGATGATTTGGGCAGAGATATGATGTGCAATGTTATTCAAAAAAGAGTGTTTACACTACATGTAGAACCAAATTACATACTTTTTTCCAGATATTTATTTGTCAGGGCAAGTTTTAAATGTTAGTAAAACTGTTAAATATTTAGGGAATGTACAGGGAATGTCTAAACATATATGCTCAAGCGAATATGCTGGTGAGAAAGGTTTATTTGTGTTAGGAGCAGGTTAAGGTAAACCTCTTTAGAACCTATTGCACTTTTTTATACATGGGTCTTCTGGGGTATAATAAAAAAAAAAAAGAGATTCTCCATAAACTGCAGGTTGCATACAATGATTGTATGAGGATACTTCTTAAAAAACAAAGATGGTGTAGTACAAGTGAATTATTTTATAAGGCAGAGCTCAATCATTTTTTGCTTTAATGAGAAATTTTATCTATAAGTTTGTCTGTCGATTGGAGAATTCTCAGATATTTTAATGTTGATAGATCCTAGGCTTACTGAGGTGCGTTTTAAGTCACCTTTGATGAAATATTGGCATAAAGTATTTTTAAGGTATATTGCATGGCTTGTATTGTCTTTGTCTGTGCTTTTGGACCTAGTGTCTGGAATAAAGAGAATATCCTATTGATTCCTGACATTCCTTGTAATTAACTTCTAGTATTCTTGACTTTTAATACACATAGAATATACTTAAAGATATGAGAGGCAAATTTAAATTTGTATTAACACCAACACAGCAAAATAGTGTAGTTGAGTATAAAATATGTTATGTTTTGTCATTTGCTCTTACATTGTCATTGTATAAAGGGAAAAAAGCAAACAAAGAAATGTCTGTAAATGAAAACTATTACTGCATTTTACAGTTTTTCTTAGTCAGTTAGTTTAGTACATTTCTCAGATCAGAACTGAAATTCTCAAAACTACCTGTTCAATCTTCTCATTGTGTCACATGTTAAAAAAAAGTTTCTCATTTCTTTGAAGCAGCTGCAAATGCTTTTATAGATCCATACATATGATTATATGCAATTATCTGCTGTTTCCTGCATTATCTATTGATTATGTCATGTCAAGTCAAATCAATGTTTAATTATAAAGCGCTTTTTAAAAACAAGTGCTTACCAAAGTGCTATACATGCATACACAGGGCCAGAGTGGGACTCCTTTTCA